>NW_008602306.1:3556-16779 GCF_000691845.1 Merops nubicus | reverse complement strand
GATAAAGTTATTAAACAAGACTGGTCCTGATACTCAACCCTGGGGAACACCTCCTGTGACTGGGCACCAACTGGATTTCACTCCACTCACCACAACTCTCTGGGCTCAGCCATCCAGCCAGTTTTTAACCCAGCAATGAGTCCACCTGTCTAGGCCATGGGCCACCAGCTTCTCTAGTACAATACCGTGGGAGATTGTGTCAAAAGCCTTCCTGAAGTCCAGGTAGACAACATTCACAGCATTTCCTTCATCCACTAGGTGGGTCACCTGGTCATAGAAGGAGATCAGGTTGGTCAAGTAGGACCTGCCTTTTATGAACCCATGCTGGCTGGGCCTGATCCTCTGGTTGTCTTGTGTGTGCCATGCAAGTGCACACCAGATGAACTGTTCCATCATCTCCCCTGGTACCAAGGTCAAGCTGACAGGCCTGTAGTTCCCCAGATCCTGCTTCTGGCTTTTCCTCTAGGTGGGCGTCATGTTGGCAAGCCTCCAGTTGACCAGGATCTCCCCTGTTAACCAGGACTGCTGATAAGTGATGGGGAGTGGCTTGGCAAGCACCTGCACCAGCTCCCTCAGCACTCTTGGGTGGATCTCATCCAGCCCTATAGACTTGTGAGTGTCCAGGTGGTTTAGCAGGTCCTTAACTGCTTCGTCCTGGATGATGGGGGATTTATTCTGCTCTCCATCCCTGTCTCCCAACTCGGGGCAGAATACCCTGAAAATAACTGGTCTGACAATTGAAGACCGAGACAAAGAAAGCGTTAAGTACCTCATCCTTGGTGGTGATGTTCCCCCACACATCTACTAAAGGGTGGAGATTCTCCCTGGCTCTCCTTTTGTTAATGTATATGTAAAAACCTTTTTTTATTATCTTTTACAAGGATGGCCAGCTTGAACTGTAGAGGGACTCTTGCCTTAAGTGATAAAAGCCAAACAGACTGCAGTAGCTCCAGACCCACAGCATGCCTGGTGCACCTGGCCCTTATGTACGAGGCGTGATGTGGTATCAAATACACCTGGTTCAGTTGTCTGTGCTGGTGTAATGGTTTGAAAGCAAACCAGTGAGAGACTCCAAGTCAGAAATACAATTTAATAGGAAAAAATAAAATAAATGCAATAATACAAAGGGAAACCACAGACAGAGTCAGAATACAACCTGACACTCTGTAGTTAGGGTGGTGGTAGCAGTCCAGATGAAGCAGTGATCTCGTAGAAAAGATCTGGTAGCTCTTGTCCTCTGGAAATCCAGTGGGTAAGGTCCCCTGTGCTGTCCTGAACCCCAGTTTATATCCAGGTGGGAGCACTTGGCTCCTCCCCCTGGGTGGAGCATCTCACAATGGGTTGATATCAGTCTGTGAGTCATGCAGTGGGTCCTTGATGGTCCATTAAACAGAAATAGCTCCTGGGGGGAGCTCTGTATGAGTCATGGGGCGAGGCATGGATGGGCCCATGAACAAGGAGGACTCCTCCTGCTGGGTGGGAAGGTGTTAACATCTCCCCTGACCTTGAACCTCTTTCCTTATCTGTTATAGCCTGGGGTGTGAGGTCTGTCCTGGGCAGCTGCTACCCATGATTTTCTTAACAGCCCATGAGCACTGACATAGAGAGTATAGAATATACAGTTTTGGTTCGGCCCACATAAGGATAAACTGGTCCCAGCCCCTGTAACCATGACAGCTGGCTATGGCCCCTGTCCCAGCTGCTGGTGAAAATTAACCCTACCCTAGCCAAATCAAGACACTAAGGTAGCTAATGATATACACACATAGAAAAACCTGTCTATCTCTCTCGATACTAGATAGAGATACTAGATACAGAGATAAATGTCTCTCTCTACAGAGAGATATTTACATAGATTACCATGGCTTAGACCCAGCAGGAGCTGGGCACCATGTGGCCGATCACTCACTGCCCCTGCCTCCTCCCTCCTCCCCAAACAGGGAGGAGAAAAGGGAGAAAAATACAGAACCCCATGGACAGAGATGAGGAGAATTTAATACAACAACACAAAAGGAGCAATAACCACCAATAACAACAACAGTAATGAAACAATATATAAAGTAATTGGGATAAAGACAGACCACATGTGCTTCAAATAGCAATGGTGGTGTGACCCCCAGAAACAGCCTGTGATCCCTGGACTGCCCAGCTCTGGACCACCTGGCCCTGGTACTGCTTGGTCCCTGAACATGCATCCAGTCTGGCTCTCCTGCTGCGAGCATGACATCAGCATGGCATCCAATAACCTGCCAGCTGGGCTGCTTTGGTTGTCTGACCAGCTGTAGCTCCCTCCCAACTTCTGGTGAACTTCTGGCGTTTAACCCTACCCTAGCCAAACCAGGACAAGATATAGATATATAGATACAGAGAGAGGGATGCAGAAAGACAGAGACATAGAAAGAGATATTCCTCTCCATAGAGATAGATATATCCATATGTATAACTTTAACTAATTTAGAACAAGAATTTAGTTACCAATTAATATATTTTTTTTCTATCAAACACCAGAAAAAGAAGTTTTCATTTTTTGAGTGGTTTCACAAAATTTTAATTCGGTATGCACGCATGGTGCTCTCTGCCTAATGATCAGAGAATTCTTGAGTAGGACATACTTTGACATTATCCGCAAGTTAACTACTCTGATGAGCTAATTTGGCGAAAACAGCAGATCTGCAAATCTGGGATACTGAAGGCTTGGAAAGTTGTTACCACACAGTGCATTTTCATTTAATCATTTTGTTTAATAACTTGGATAATATTTCTTGGCTTGTAGTTCTTCTGCTGATCGATTGCCCATTATAGAATGATATTATCATTAATGAGCAGACCAACAGCCAGAGCCCTTCCTCTGATCTTAAACCATACATAAGCAATCTAAGGTGTCAAACCACTGGAGGGATAAATGAACAAACACATTCACTCACAGCATATTGTGTTAAAAAAAGAATGAACTGACTCATGGACCAAGGTGTGGGAGATGGAGTCAGCCAGGCAATGAGTCCTATCATGGCACAGTTTCCCAGAGAGAGACTTATGATATTGCTGCGACGTCCTGGGAACTCCACTTCCTACGAGCAGTCAGGGAGCCTTTCCACCAGCCACAATCCACACAGGGTGCATAAACAAACCTCCCAACTCCACTGCAAGCAGAGTCGCTGCTTATGTAACTGTCTTCTTGCCCTGCCTCCAAGTTAATGTGGAAAGTGGGGGCACCTGCTGGTTATCTCCTCATCAGTTCCCACCCAAGGCTGGCCAGACCCTGGGTGAAAATCAGTCAGGAGGGTCTTTCTTGCCTGGTTTTGGACATAATCCATAAGCCAACCCTCATTCAGCACTGAGCACCCCAACACTTCAGTAGCCTAGTGATAGTTTATCCTGCCACAGCAAAAGCATCAGCTGCTTTGCTGGTTGATACTGCCTGAGGCAGCATTCAGGGCTTGTGCCGCTTGTGTAGGATGTGCTGCCATACAGTAACACCTAATGGATTTTGTTGTCGATCGTGGTTCCTTTCTCACAGGTTCTACACCTTACATTATCCAATTTTGGCAGGAGCTTTGGATCAGTACATTAAAAAAAAAATCTAAATGCTTGTCCAAATGGTTTTTGGTTTTGGAATTTCAACTTATTGCAGCATAATTTCCATTCTCTGATTTTCTTTAAACACAAAATGTTTCTTAAGGGTGCTGTGAGGAGGCAGTCTCACCCTTCACATCATATTCATCACGTGCACAAGCTGGTTGACACAAAGAGTTACCTCAGATTCCATACTAATAACTATGATACCTACGCTATACTAATAACTATGGACGGACCTTTGTTTGACCCAAAGTCCAGGTATTTGCAGTGTCTAAGGGTACTGAGGATTACCTTCTGTTAGATTAATAGCTTCTTTGTGAGAAAGCTGTGAAATCCAGAGTAGCGTTGTCAGGAAAGTGTGCCACTTAACTTTCGGAGAGTAATGCAGTGCACGATGCTGTCTAAACTTGATAAAACCCTTGGAAAGTGTTCCCGGAGTGTGTGGAAGAAAAGCTCTTGACACAGCTGGTGAGAGAGCCAACTAGGGAAGGCTTCCTCCCAGGCCTGTGATTCATGAGCAGAGGAGGACTTGGGGGCAATTTAAAGGTCGGAGGCCATCTTGGGCATAGTGATCATGTAATGGTAGAGTTCTTAATTCTCGGAGGAATGTGGGAAGCGAACTCCTAGGGGGTTACTGCCTCAGACCTTGTGTGGTGGAGAAACGTTGTGATGCACGTGTGCTGGAGGAGGCACAGAATGGGTAGGAGGATGGATAGCCCCGTGCCCTTGCACAGCCCAGTGCCTGCTCCTCACAGAACACGGGGCTGGCCGCGTGCCTCACCAGAAGGGTCACCCAGCAGGCATTCCATAGAGGGTCTCTGAGACTTGACAGAGGGCTCTAGTTTGGTTACATTATCCCCTCCAGTAAGTGAACTGTCAAAGCAGGGCAACAAAACTGAAGCATATCTGCAATAATGCAGACCTGACTCATCATTTACATTTGCCCTTTCACACCCACAGTGTTTTGTTCCCATAAATACAACCTCCGTATAGATGACAAGCCCTTTACCCCCTGTGCTCTTGGAAAAGATAATGTGAGCCAGTGGCTAGAACTGAGGTATGCTACAACATGCTCTTGAAGGCTAATGTACATAAACATTAGTCTTAGCAAGGACAAAAAAAGGGGCATTTTCTAATGTAAAAATAAAAAAAAATGGAAGAGTAGATAGTTTAATTATATGGATTTTTACAGCCTATAATGTAAAAAACTCAAGTACATCAAAGAAGGCTCAGTACTGTATGTCTAAATATCTGATTGTTTCTAATTGTTTAGTTATTGGTATAGAGGGAAGAGACACAAGCCACAGTGCTATTCTTTTTGAAATAATTACTGAATTATTAATTAGCAATTAAGGTCCTTTCCAGCCCAAATCATTCCATGATTCTACGATTCTATCATTATGACTCATCAATTCAGATAGAAATAAAAGTAGACTGACATCAAAGGAAAAGAGCCTCACAGAAGAAATAGTGACATGTTCACATCTAAAATTAATAATGCTTAGATCTCGCTAAGGATGAGAGAACATCATAATATGGAAATGGAGACTTCAGCCATGAACACCTTCCCAAATACTGTTTTACGTACAAGCAATCTTTATCCTCTCACTAAAAGACTGTATTTACTGCAGCTTACATTACCAAGTTTTCTGTGCTAAAAATTTCATTTACCACATTTTTCTTTCATTTGTTTCCCCTCACCAATCTCAGCCATTCAAACACAAGATTAATTTTGAAAAGAAGTGCTCAAGATTTCACCTTTAGGAAGAAACAAGACATTGTTCTGCCATATTTCACTTCCCATTTGCCTTATCTCCTGCCTCTACTTCTTCTGCCTTCTTCCCTAATCCACAGTTTGATTGATTCTTTTTTCTTCCTTACACCAGGTTCCACAATCACAAGGTAAACATGTTCAGCTTACCAACCCAGCACAAGCAACATTAATTTTCTTTGGGTTTGTTAGTTTTCTGCTGTTTCAGTGCTGTGCCAGTGAGTGTGAAAAGTTATGATCTGAGATGTTTGAGTCACCTTAAGGCAAAGAGCAGCTTCAGATCAAGCATAGAGATGCAGGGAGCCAAGTCCTCCTTCCAGTGGAAGACTATTTCTGTGGCTTCAGATTTCTTATCACTAAATCCTAAGTGAAACATTTCACTGCTAAGTGCTATAGCTGCCAATTTTCTTGCTGTTTGTACTTAGACCTTAGTGTCCGAATTTCAGTTCCGGGCCCCAAAATTCAAAAACAATGTTAAGGTACTTGGATACATCCAGAGGAGGGCAAGCTAGCTGCCAGAAGGGCTGGAAGCTGTGTCCTGTGAGGTGCAGTTAAGGACTCTGGGTTTGTCTGCTTTGAAGAAAATGAGGCTAAGGAGTGACTTCATTACTCTCTGCAACTTCCTGAGGAGGGGAAGTGGGGAGGGAGGTGCTGAACTTTTCTCCCTGGGATCCTATGACAGGATGCCTGGGAATGGATCAAAGTTGTGTACATCAGGGGAGATTCAGACATGAAGTTACGAAACAGTTCTTTGCTGCAAGAGTGATCAAACACTGGAACAGGCTTCCTAGAGAGGTGTTTTATGCCCAAATGCTATTACTGCCTGTGGCGTTTAATAATATGGTGCCCATCAGTGTTTAAGAGGCATTTGGTCTATGCCCTTAATAATATACTTTAACTTTTGATCAGCCTGAAATGGCCAGGCAGTTGGACAGATGGTTGTTGTAGGTCCCACCTAACTGAAATACTCTGGTCTAGTCTAGTCTAGTCTAGTCTAATTCTTCCTAGTCTATTTAGTATGTAAACTTTTTAACCTGCTCTTGTTATTAAAGATGAAGATTTTGGATGTGCTCTTAAAAAACACTAAATAACTTTTTTTTCTCATACACTACAGACTTTATTACTTTTATGTCTGACGGTATAATGCAAATCATATCTGTATATATGTGAGATCATATTTTTATCATGCCCCAAAATACTTTAACTAGTTGAATACATAATTCATACCTGAATTAATGCAGAAAAGCACTATTTTTTGGTTAAAATCCTGTTATCCGCTGCACTTCTTTCTCAGCTCTGTTTATCCAAAGTATTTTTACATCACAATGTTCACCAAGTAACTGGTGACTCTTCCCCAGGTTGGACAGACACAGGAAGGCAGCGTTATTTAGACAGAGGAAGCAAGCAGGTAGATACAGATACTGCAGATATTAACTAGCTTTCTGAAAGCTGCTCATGTCCATTTGTCACCATGAACTGCTGCCAGGTAAAGGACACTGCCCTGTACTTCTGTTGTTCTTCTACTTCAGGAACCTCATCCCACGTTATGCACACATCTCCCTGTTTTGTTTTCTTTTGAACATTGCATCACTTTCTTGAACAACAGTCATGATTTCCTACATTTTTCTGAGTTTTGGTATTTTTAATAGTATTTTTACCATTCTTGCTGATTTAAACTCAAAATTTAATAGCTTGTCTATCTTAGTAGAGAAAGCAGTAAAGAAAAAAATATACTGGTTTCTGCTTTGACTCACCCATAAACCCCTACCATGGAATAAGGCTCAGAGGAGGTGGGCAGGCATCATGTGCCCATGAAGCTCAAGCAATAATGCATGTGTGCAAAGAAGCTTTATCCCAACACAAAAAAAGGATTGAAGGGTGGCCTTTCTTCTAGGCAAAAAGCTATGTCAGTGGCTTAAACCTGTTTTGCGTTATGCAATATATTCTTTGTATCACTCTTCTAGGTGAGAATTCCTATATAACATTATCTTTAGATAAGGATATTAAACATTACACCTTCCATGGCTGGAACAATCTAAAAGAACCTGGGTAGACAGTACTAGACTCTAACATCTTTACAACATATCTAATAAAACGAGCTACATCTGAATTCCCATCCCACCCCTCTGGGTGTTTTTATTTGTCTTAAGTTTTGTTCTTACGAGTTTTTTGTTTGGTTGGTTGGTTTTTTTTCCCCAGTTTGCTTTCAGTTTTGTGGGGAAAATCAAATTAACACCAGCCAACTGTCAAATGATGGCAGATTTCAACATGAATGGGTTTTTTGTGGCTTTTACCATTTTTCCTCTGACAGATCAAAGCAATCCCCCAAACATCATTTTTTTCTTTTTTTGGCTGCACAAACTTTTTATGAAAGCAATGCAAATCAAGCAAATAGCTCCCTCCTCTGCCTCTTCCCCTCATTTTGATAGAGTTGTTTGGAAGGCTTTGTAAATTATGTTATTAATTAGAGGAGGTCTAAGGAAAATATGAGACCCATACTTGCATTTTAAAGCATAAGTTATCTATTTATTCTCACCTCGCTCTCACTGCATGAGTCAACCACTCATTGTGCTCAGCCCACATCACACCACTATCTTGGAGTCATAGTTTCAAGACTTCTGCATCTTTCCTACGAGTCAGAGATATTGCAGATGAGATGTTTAAGCACATCTAGGGCTGAATTTCTGTGGTTCTGTGGTACACAGATATCCAAGCATAAACATAAAACAGGTTTGAAGCTTGAATTTGTTCTCTCCTATCCATAATCAGAATGTAGGACTGTACTTTTACCTTGACATCAGTAGCAGTTTATTCTTTCTATACTCTTCTTTAAAAACACGTTGAAAAACTGCCATAAGAAATTCCTTTTAAAAGTTGACGTGGCCAGTGGTGCAGCAGATGACAATACTTCTTACTGAAAGTTCAGACAAAATTTTTCAGAACAGGCTGTCCTGAAAGGAAAGACCCACAGCAGCACTCGTCATTCAACCATCATCAGATTAACACCAATTTCCCAAGCTTATGGCAAAATTACATCATCATCTCACCAAAAGAGACAATTTAGAAATCTCCTTGTCAATTTTATATTTTCAGTCTGAAAGAAAATTACAGGTTTCAAAGCCTGTCTGGGTAGAACTGCATTTCATTTAAAAATACCATGTTTAATTTTCTGCTTTTACTAATTAATTCCCAGTTCCTTGCACTTTGAATATGCAAAGTACTCCATAATCTGAAAAGTCAGGTGTTACTTTTCCTGCAAATGACACCTTAAATAATTAAATGCTTCTAGTCTTGAGCAATTTGTCTCTGTCCCTGATCTGTAAAAGTCATAGTTACCTCTGATACAATGAAAGCGACTTAATCAAAACACAAACCCAAATAAAAGTTCTCCATTCTTGGGGAAGTGTGGGAACCAAACTCCTAGAGGGTTACTGCCTCAGACCTTGTGTGGTGGAGAAACCTTGTGATGCATGCGTGGAATGAAGAATTGATGAGTTGCTCTATAGACAACTGTCAGAAGCTGCAAAATTGGAAGCCCTTGTAGGGGACCTCAGCTTACCAGACATCTGCTGGAAATATAATGCAGCAGAGAATAAACAGTCCAGGAGGTTCCTGGAGTGTGGGGAAGAGAACTTTGTGACTCAGCTGGTGAGGGAGCCCACCAGGGGAGGTGCCTTGATAGATTTGTTTACAAAGAGAGCAGGACTGGTGTGTGATGTGCTGGTTGGATGCCGTCTTGGACCTTACAGATAATGGGGCTAACAGACATGCTCCAGAACCTCAGTGTCTTTCTTGCACTGAGGGATCCAAAACTGAACACAGTACTCTAGGTGTGGCCTCACCAGTGCCAAATAAATGTGCACAACCACTTCCCTACTCGTGCTGGACAAACTGTTTCTGATACAAGCCAGGATGCTGTTTGCCTTCATAGCCACCAGTGCTGGCTCACAGTCAGCCAGCTGTCGATCAACACCTCCAGGCCCTTTCCCTCCAGGCGCTTTGCTCTTCCCCAAGCCTGGAGTATTGCATGGGGTTGTTTTGACCCAAGTGCAGGACCCAGCACTTGGCCCTGTTGAATCTTATACAACTAGCCTTGGCCCATTGATCTAGCCTGTTCAGATCCATCTGCAGAGCTTTTCTACCTTCAAGCAGATCAACACACCCACCTGACTTCTCCAATATAACAGGATATAGCTAAAATGAGGACTTCTGGAAAGATGAAATTACCGTTATCATTTCAGGCAAAATGTCAGCTAAAAATGCCAGGGCTGATGTAATTTCCCAGGATAAACTCCAAAAGAATTCAGGAGTTACATACCTACATGGCAGCCCAGAATCCACGTAGCATACTTAGAACTCTACCAGAATTGCTGTAGCCTTCAGGCTGCATCATACTTACTCCTGTTCTTGACCTTTATCCTTAGCCCTCTTGAGGTAGCTGGATGTATATCAGCACTTTCTGCCTGCAGGGTGAGAATGGGGACTTACATGTTCCTTGTTCTCAGAACTCTAACTGTAGTGCTTACTCTACCAAGCACCTGCTGACAGGCTACGCAGAGGTGACGCAGCTACGTCCTGCTTCCTTTCACAAAACAAAATGGGACTACTTGCTCCTGAAAGCACAAAAGAGCCAAGATTTCTTATTCACCAGAACATATTAACTTGTGTGTTTGATTAATAAGTCTTAGCAGAATAAGTATCTCGTCTTTTAATGCACATTCATCTATATAGCCACTTACTTGAGACTTCAAACCAATATGGAGAGGAGTTCCTTCAGCATTTATGTTGCCTGCAAAATGGGATACACAAGCCTGTTCAGCACAAGTATTACAACATAATGCATTAAAGGCAGTTTGCACTTAGTCACCCCTCAAAGATAGCTGTTTCAGGAAAACATATTGTACATTTTTAATTTGCATTTTTCATAATACTCTATGAGCACAGACCTTCTCATTGTTTAAAGAATAAAAGGTGTCATACTCCTATTAATTTCAAGGCATCTGGAAAAACGTCAGGTAAACGTTGTCAGATGTGTCACATATGTGACTTTAGCCCCAAAACCTACCCTTTCTGACAAAGCTGGGAATGGTGTTAAGCCACTCTTCCTGTTGTGAGTGGCATATACTTTAGCCAACTTAAAAGACACAAATAACCGTATCTTCCAAACTTCTAATATTTTTGGGGGAACTTGATATCAATATCTGTTTCACTGCCTCCTCCTTTTAGTCTTTGATTTTGGCAACACATTAAAGGCTAGGCTTCTCTCAAAATGCCCTTTCTTCTACCACTTTTTATTTCTTAGAAATTGCCTAAAAATATTGAGAGGAAGTAACTGGATCAGTTACTTCCAGCAGAGACTGCTGATTAGAGGCTTGGAAATCTTTCTGGCATAAGTTAGGAAAACTTCCATTTTCATAAAACCAGAGAAGTCAGAAATGGAAAAGGATTCTTAAGTCATTTACTTGTCTCCTGTTGATACTCCCTAACGTATTGCTGGTCTTGACTGCTATGTGATGCTGGATGACAACACATCTAACTGGAAAAGATTCCAGTGAAAGAACACTTACGGCTTCCCTTGGGGTGAGTAGATTTGGTTGATCTCATGGTGAGCAAAATTTGGGGTGAGCCAATTAGTTCTGCCCTGGTTTCAGCTAGGAGAGGGTTAATTTTCACCAGATGTTGGAAGGGGGTACGGCCAGGACAGACAACCCATTCAATACCATACTGACTGTCATGCCTGCTACACAAGGGCTGGCCGCGGGCTGGGCGAGGTGCGTGTTTTGCTGGGTGGTGCAGTTGGTGGTGTCATTTCTGTTTGGAGCTAACATGGCCTGTGTTTTATATCACTTGCTTTATATATTGTTTCATGACTGTTACTGTGACTACTGTTGTTTATCGCTCCTTTTGTGTTAGTGTTAAATTCTCCTTGTCTCAGCCCATAGGGGTTTGCATTTTTCTCCTTCCTGTTTTGGGGATGGGGCACGGTGAGCAAGTGGTCATGTGGTGCTGCTGTGTTTTGGGGTCAGGGCCACCCCCAGAACCATCACAGATGCTGTCTGTTAACCCCCCAACCCCGAAAGGGCAAGAGAAAGGGAATAAGGGGAAGAGACTTAGCGATTAGAAAAGGCAAACAGCTTTAACACTACTGCTACTGCTGGTAATAGTAATAAGGATAATAAAATGGAATATGTACAAATAGACACAAAACCGGTAAACTCCCCCCGATGGCAATATGTCACTGTCACCCCCAATGCTGTGGAGCAGCCTCGGGCAAAATTCTCAGGCTGGACTCAGCCACAGATGGCAACTGGGCACAGGAGCTGGAGTCTGGAACTCGGTCCAGGAGCACACGGCTCAGGACCAAAGGCAGGATGGATGGAGTCCTCCTTGGATGCTGGACACTGCCGGAGCAGCAGAAGTGAGGAAGAAGGCAGAAGGGAGATAGAAGGGGCTTGACCCTCGTGAGCCTTCAGCTTTTGTACTGCATATGATGGGTGTGGGATGGAATACCCCACTGATGAATCTTAGGGTCACTTATCCTGTCTGCTTCTCCCTGCAGGCACTGCTTTACTCTCTGGCCCCCTTCGTGTGATACACAAGCTTAGCAGTGGCCTTGGTCTGCACACCAACCCCTGGCAGTAACTCTAAACATGGAGTGTGAGCACTGCTTAAAGCAGACAGTCAATTAGAAGAGCTTTAACTGAAAAGATCATTGAACAGAACCAGCTCTGTTCTAACCCAAGCCAGGACAGGTGCCCAGCTCCCAGCTGAGTCTCAACCACAACAAGTTCCTAAGAATGCGTCCTTGTAACTGATAGAGATTTACATAAAATCCTGTGCAGAAAGGAAAACTGCCTAGTATATTTCCTGCAAATGCAGTAGCCATCTTACCTCTTTGCTTCATATTCACCGTGAGCTGAAAGCTAGCATGTGAAAGGAGTTGGCTCTGTTATCTTGTGCAGTCTCTAACGTGTGCCACCTTACCCAGTAACCACAACATTCACTTTGCAGGAGTGCAGCGGCACCGTGTTGTCAAGGTATGGAGTTACATGTCGTTCCATTCAGATTTCTGTCAGGGACTAGCGAGCTGTGTGCTGCTACACTCATAACTTAACAAGACTCGTAAGAGTCTGTCAATAAACAACTGTATCACACTGCAAATCATATACAGTCCTTTATATAAAACTCCTGTAGAATTTAGTGGGGATGAGGCTGTGGGAAGCAAAACAGTCACAACTTAGACAATTTTTCTGAATGCATTGTATTGCAGTTTCTTAACATGAACTTCTAATCACTGATGCAGGTACTGAGAAAAAAAAACCAAACAAACAAAATATTGGAGGTATTTAAGGCCAGGCTGGATGAGCCCTGCCTCCAGCTGGGTGGAGGAGAGGGACAATCGGATTTACTGGGCTGTGTGGATCCAATGTGGCACGTCAGACCCACAGCAGTACAAGGCTCTAGTCGATACTGGAGCACAGTGTCCCCTCATGCCATCCTGCTGTAGTGGGGCCAAACTCATCTGTATCTCTGGTGTGACAGGAGGATCCCAGCAGCTCACTGTGCTGGAAGCTGAAGTGAGCCTGGCTGGGAAGGAGTGGCATCAACATCCCCCTGTGACTGGCCGGAGGCATCCTTGGCATAGACTGCCTCAGGAGGGGACATTTCAAGGACCCACAAGAGTACCTGTGGGCCTTTGGCATTGCTGCCTTGGAGGAACTTGAGCAGTTGCCCACCTTTCCCGGGCTCTCAGAGGACCCTTCTGTGGTGGGGTTGATGCAGGTGGAAGAGCAGCAGCTGCCGGTCGCTACCACGACGGTGCCCCGGCGTCCGTATCGCTCCGACCGAGATTCCCTGGTCCCATCCCGAGCCTGAT
>NW_008602306.1:2006-3524 GCF_000691845.1 Merops nubicus | reverse complement strand
CAGCCCCACATGGCCAGTGCAAACGCCTAATGGAGAATGGAGACGGACAGTGGACTGCTGTGGCCTGAATGAAGTGACACCAGCCATGAGTGCTGCCGTGCCAGACATGCTGGAGCTTCAGTGTGAGCTGGAGTCAAAGGCAGCTGAGTGGTGTGCCATGACTGGCATTGCTAATGCATTTTTCATCATTCCTGTAGCACCAGAGTGCAGGCCACAGCTTGCTTTCACTTGGAGGGGCATCCAGCACACCAGATTTCTCCATTACTGATGAAGGTGTCCCAGTAAGGAAATAATTACAATGATAAACCTCCTCTCATTAAAATATTCTACTGTGCCACCATCTCTGGCATCAGATGTATTTGAAGTAGGTGAACACTGAGTAGTTTCTGTATTTTTGCTGTAGAAAGGGCAACATAGTTCTGGAATTATACAGGGATTACACAGAAAGATGGGAGTATATCTTGTATATTTTCTAAAATAAGCATGCATAATGCTTATTTGCATAATGTTTGGCATGGTTAATGTTAAATTGGAAACCAAGGAAAGGCATTCTATTCCTAACCTGCAATGGCTTGTCTAGCTTTCTACATGACTGCCACTGTGCCAGAGCCTTGTAAAGAAATTTTAAGGCGTGGGAATCCTTCTAGCTTATGTGAACTGAAAAAAGACGAAAGCACAAACCGCTTTTACATGGCGAAGTGACGTAGCTCCCTCTGCTGACTACAGAAAGAAAAGCCTGGTTTTTAAAAGGTACATTAAAAAGTAGGTGCTGAAAGAGCGCTGGGGGAAAAAAAGGAAAAAAAACCCGAAGGCTGAGAACAACAAAATTATACTAGGGGAATAGAAGTCTGTAGTTTGTAAATACTTAATCTACGCTTACATAGGCTGACTTATTTTTGAGCGACGTTACTCACGCCAGCAAGAATTCAGCATTGGATAGAGTGATGCAAAGAGAAGGAGGAGCGTCCCTCGTGTGGCGCACACAGCTCCCGTCTGCAGGCTTTGGCAGCTCAGTAAAATGGGTTTTGGCTTAGTGAGATGAGCTGTGACCCTACAGCTATCACCCTTCCTAGAGGCAACCCGTTTTGCTTGTAACAGTTGCTACTTTTTCAGATTTACATTCAGACATGAGCACTTGAAACCTTTCTGGTGTAAAACTTGAAATGTCTTTTTTGGCATCAGAGGTGTCCTGGTTCCGTGTAAAAAGGGGTTCAGGGCAGGACCCACACGGAACAGAACTATGTACTCACCTCTCCACCCCTGAGAGAGAGAGAGACACTTTGGAAAAAAAATGAAGTATATTGTTCAACAAGGAACAGAAAATGAAAAAGGGGGGTAAGGAAAATAATATATACAAAGATTAGGGGAAAAGTACAAAAAGTAAAATATACAAACCCCTCAGAAATGGTTCCAGGGTCCCACGGAGTGAAAGGACAACCTCCCTCTCCGAGCTCCAAGGCAGGAGTGAAATGAGAAACCACTCCCTGCCTCTTATCAGAGTGTGTGTGGGAAGGGGAG
>NW_008602306.1:0-1992 GCF_000691845.1 Merops nubicus | reverse complement strand
CCCAGTTTCGGGAAGGTCACGCCCCCATTCCAAGCCTCAAACCACAAGAAGAGGCAAATGCATCTCGCCCTGGAGACAAAGAAAGGTTCAACCTCTGCCTGAGGTAGACTGTATTCAAGTGATAACTCCCTCCCCGCGGGTGGGAGGGACGATGCAGAGGTGACTTGCATGCTATAATTCTTCTCTCACTGCAGGTACTGCATGGAACTGTCCATAAGGACTTCGAGTTAAACAAAGTAGGAAAATGAAGTCCTGGGGTTAAACCCCCAGCCTTGAATGGGGGTTGGCATATGGATGATGTCCACAACCAGGCAAGAAAAACCCTCTGATTGGTTCTCACCCAGGGTCTGGCCAGCCTTGGGTGGGAACTGATGAGGAGATCACCACCAGGTGCCCCCACTGTCCACGTTAACTTGGAGGTGGGGCAAGAAGCCACCTCTGTAAGAACTGACTCTGCTTGCAGTGGGGTTGGGAGGTCTGTCTGTGCAGTGCATGTGATGTGTGGGGATTCTGGCTATTGGAAGGGCTCCCTGACTCTTCACAACTCCTGTGGTGGGTGAGTGCATTGACCTGTTCCTCCCTCTGGTTGTTTGGCACTTTGGGTCTCTGGTGTGTGATGTGGGAGGGAAGGAAGGAGTTTGGCTGCTGGGCTGCCTGTTAATGGTAATATCATTATATACTGGACAAGCAGTCAGCAGAAGAGAACCCTATGATTAAGCATAGTGTGGTGTCACTAAAATTTAGAGTTTGCATTCAAAACAGCCTAGAAGTGATTGGTTGACTAGTTAATGAACAGGGACATACAGCAACATTACAAGCTACCTGGACGTTTGTGCTGCAAGACATGAGCAGATGTGATTTTGAGCTGAGAGGTGGAGTTACCAGAACTACACACATGGTAAACAGGAGGCTATGGAAAAAAACAAACATCTAGATCAATATTTTGGGAGGTAGTGCAAGGAGGGGACTGGGGTGAAAAAGTAACAAGGAACTCTGGAAGGCCATCAACAGTCTTTTCCCCCAGGGTCCAATGCTGTTGTATCACCAAACCAGAGGAGTAATCCTTATACTCCTTGTGTGGCTGCTGTGGAGTGGATGAAACCTGAGTGGAAGAAAAAGAAGGTGATGATGAATATAGGGGAGGAGAGGAAAAAGAAGAAAAAAACCCCACCCTTGCCAATGTTCAAACCAAAGCCAGTAGCTTCAGAGTATTCTTCTCCTCTACACTTCATGTTGCTTTAGAATCAGTATGATGATCTCTCAGAGGGAAGATCAACAGGCTGCACATTCTCAGATCCATCAAGAGCGAGCTTACCTGGGTTGTGTCCAAACAAGAGCCTGAACATCCCTGTTGTCTGAAAGGAGGGGCAGGCAGAGTCTGTGCTTATCAAGCTGGGAAATTGAGACTCCCTCAATGGTGAATGCTGAGAGCTGGTCACTTCTTGGACTAGGAGGACCACTGCTGCTGTGCCATAAGATCTTCAACCGCAGAGCGGGTTCAGTCTCCTAACAACAGTGGAGTGGTTTGGAACTGTGCTCAGTGAAGCCAGGAGAGCCTGCAGCAGCACCGGGAGGGAGTGTGAGACTCCCTGCCACAGGGGTGGATGTCTCATCTGCTGAACTTGTATTCTTTTATTGGTTCAAACAAAAAGGTTTCTCCTTTACTTTCATAAAGGGCAAGTCCTGTTTAACCAACCTGATCTCCTTCTATGATCAGGTGACCTATCTAGTGGGTGAGGGAAAGGCTGTGAATGTTGTCTACCTGGTCTTCAGTGAGGCCTTTGACACCATTTCCCACAGCATTCTGCTGGAGAAGCTGTTGGCTCATGGCCTAGACAGGTGGGCTCTTTGCTGGGTTAAAAACTGGCTGGATGGCCGAGCCCAGAGAGTTGTGGTGAATGGAGTGAAATCCAGTTGGTGACCAGTCATGAACGGTGTCCATCAAGGCTTGATTTTTTGGACCACTCTTGTTTAATCTCTTTATCAATGACC
>NW_008602305.1:0-62469 GCF_000691845.1 Merops nubicus | reverse complement strand
CAGGCTCTGTAACCTGAAGCTTTTAGAGTGGTGGTTTGGATTTTTTTTCCATGATGGCACACTCTGCCTTGGTCTTTTAGATGTCTTCTTCCATCTGTGTGCCTCCTCTACTATTTCAGAGGTTCTTGGGCATAGTGTGTTTTTATGTGAAACTTCAAAAGTTAAAGGGGAAAAAAAAATACTTGTTCTTTTTGAGGTCCTTGATAGTGCCAGTGTAGTAGATTCTGGGCTGTATATGAAAAAGAATCTTTGGAGTGTCTCCAAATAAGAAATCATTGAACCTTTTGGGCAGAGTAGTTTATTTTGACTTAGCCAGTGATTAATTTCTGTCTTTGATGGAGATGTAGGAGGTGTTAATTTTATTTTTACATTTTCTGTTGGAATGGAACAGGGAAGACTACCAAATCCTTTTCCCCCCACTTTGCACAATCAGAATTTAAACCCCTAGAAGGAAAGTTTTGGTCACAAATAGAGTGCAATAGAGAATGGATGCTGATGTTTATGAGGAGTACAGCCCTGCAGAAATCTGCTTCCTGCAGAGAACAGTGATGTTGCTTAATATCAGTCTTGTATTTTGGTCTTGAGGTTCATGATGTGGTGTGTTATGGACTCCCAGCACCTGTGGATAATTCTGGCCTCACACAGTAAGAATGGTCTCACTTTTCTCAGGTTTAAACTTGCTACACTCATGTCTGTGTGTGTGCTAGAAAACTTTGGGGAACCTGCATGTAAATGCTGAGAAGTACATGCTATTGCTATGCCCTGGGTCATTCAGAAGTGGGCATGAAATTTTTAAATATTCAAAGGAAAAGAACATGCAACTTTTTCTACTGTTATAAGAGGCTTTTTTGGTCTGCTTTTGACAAAAATTTATCGTTTCATTACCCAGGGCTAAGCTGGGCCACTTGCACGTCGTCGTTGCATCTCACTGTCTGATGCAGACTTTCCCTAGCACTGGGATGTGTGCTGTTTTTACAAAATGATGTTCTGTTAACACAGTTTAGAGTCTGGGCACAGAGTGGCTTTCAAGATGAGAATTATTCCTCCTTAATAGAGCTAGTGGGAAAGATACAGGCTAGTTATAGAACTGTAAATCAATAAAGAATCTTATTCTTTCTGGACCAGTTTTGTTTAGATGTAGCACTTTTTCTTTTGATGAAACAGCTTTATCTGCCTAAAATCTATGTTCTAAAAAAGGGACTGTTAATGTACTCATGAAATTGAGATTCTTGAGTGCCTCACACAGAGGTACAATTTTTCAGACTGTAGGTGATCCTGTTTGTTAAATCTGATTAAATGTTTTTCCAATACAGCAGGAAATTGAAACAAAAAGCAATTCAAGGAACTGGCCAAAATTAATTCTTCACTACATCTGCAGATCAACGTAATTTTTTATTTCCATAATCTTTGTATGTTTTCAGAGTGGAATTACCTAATGTGCTCTGAAGGAAACATGATCTGTCTTCTCTTCAGAAAAATTACGACATCTGCATAGAGCAGAAGCAAAGTCACCTCTGCTGTGAGAGTTTAATTCATTGTGAGAGACACAAATTAGTTTCAGGCGATTCCCTAGAAGCTTGCTGCTGCTAGTGCTGGCCTTGCAGCATTTTTGGTGATGTGATAAGAATATCTGCTCCAGTGAATGAAGCGAGGGAGATGCAGAAACACTGATTCAAAGCTCCTCTTTTGCTCAGCTTCCTTTCCTTTTTAAAAGAGGAATTATTTTGGGAATATTTGATTTAGACCATTTAAAATTTTTGAGAGACTATTTATGTAGGATTACATACATGGTTTGCAAAAATGAAAAATCCTTTTTCTATGTAACCCACTACTTGATGATTTTATTTTTTCAATAAATGCTTAAAAGTCTTAAGTCTGTCACTCCTTTTAGCCACTAACCAGAATGGCTGGTTGTGGTCCTGTGCAACAGAGAAACAATGTGTCTATATGCAAGTTTTGGTGGTTTTTTCTTTTCTAAAACTTGAAGAAAAATTCTGAGGATGGCAAAAATAGAATATTTATGTCTGGAAGACATCCTTCCACATAATTCTTTTGCACTGGGATGATGTATGATTCCCAGGTAAGGAAAAAGACTGGATGATGGATCAAGAGAGCATTCCTGAAAGTAGGGTGAATGTTTCAGGAAGTAACATTTAATTGTTTGGGCAGATTATTGGGTTGAGGTGTTTTGTTTGGGGTTGGGGGGTTTGGTTTGTTTTATTTCTGTTTGTGGGGTTTTTTTCTTATTTATTTTCAGAACAAGTGTGTTTATTCAGATGTCCTGACAGATTTCTTAATATACAGATTAAGAATGCAGGGGTGCATTTTTTCAGATGTGACTAATTACAGTAGGATTTTTGAATTTAGATAAATGTTACTAAAAGGAGAGGAAGCAGTATCTGTACCTTGCAGATGGAAAGGTGCTTGTCTAATCAGTGGAAGATGGTATTTGCTACTGAAATATTGAACAATAAACTTGTTATACCCACTTTGTATTGTGATGTTCTTATCGTATACTTCTGCCTTGGAAAGCTGAGGTGATTCTTCACTAATCGTGGATTTTTTTTCACTGAATATCCTGAACAATCTTTTGGACTTCTGTGTGCTTTTGCAATGAAGATAATTACTATTATTTTTCTCTGTTACACTGTAAAAGTGCTTGATTTGAAGCCTGCATTTATGTTAACTGTCTAATAAGTATTTAAAGAAGTAATTTACAGATACAGTCAGGAAATCTTCAGCACTTTTCCTTTGCTGCTTTAGCCCTTTCTGAGGAACACCTTTTAAGCTGCAGCACGTTCTGTTGTGGTGGGCAGCATGGGCTTTGCAGAGTATCTGCCTTCTTGCTCTCCCCAGGAGAGCAGCCTTCTGTTCTGCCATTTGGAAACAACTTTTCCTTTGACGTGTTCAGGTTGTTACTCACTGCACTGCTCCCGAGTTGCTTTCACTTCAGTGAAAAATAACTGTTAAGTACACAAGCATGTTTTAGTTACTGGTTGTTGCCCTTCATTAATGATGTTCTTTACTTTTGGAGTAAGTCATTTAGATTTTGTCAAGATTATACATAAATTATTTTTTTCCTTTGTGTTGAACTATGTGTAAGAAGTGATGGTTTTAGCATAAGCCATGACTCTTGCTTTCTCCAAGCTCTGCCTCATTAAACCAGTGGAGAGGGATGCTTTGGTGTTTGTTTTGGTTTGAGTAGCCTGACTGGTTTATTTTGATTTAGTGAAGTTATGTGAATTGCTTGGTTTTGTGATTTCGAGCAGCAAAGTCCAAATCTTAATTTTCAGAATTTATTGTGAGTTTAATTTTGATGCTAAAGAAACAGCCATACCCAAAGAAGATGATACAGGAAGGTTGTTAGTAAATTAAATGCTAGTGTTATCATTGTGGCCTTATTTACCAGTACATGAGCTAAGTGCTGTTTTCTGTAGTGGGCTAATACTATATGTGACTTATCTCTTGTTCTAAAAAGCAGCCAAATTCCAGAAATTGATCCATCTTGTGATACTGTGCTGCCCTGGGTATGAGACCATCCTCATGTTTCTTACTTTTAACTCTGTTCTAAAGCTATGTCCACCTGGTAACTCAATAGCGCTGCCCTGGGTATGAGACCATCCTCATTTTTTTACTTTTAACTCTTCTCTAAAGCCATGTGCATCTGGTAACTCAATAGCATTGGTAACAGTGCCATCCTTATAGCACTACTGAGCCAAATTCCAGAAATTGATCCATCTTGTGATACTGTGCTGCCCTGGGTATGAGACCATCCTCATGTTTCTTACTTTTAACTCTGTTCTAAAGCTATGTCCACCTGGTAACTCAATAGCATTGGTAAGAGTGCCATCCTTTTGGCACTACTGGGAATGAGGAAGAGACTTACTCCACTGCAGGTGTCAGTGGCTGCTCCTTAACTCTCAACAAATACATCTCAGGTACTATCTCAAGCTCCTTAAGTTGTGCAATTTCTTCTGCCCAGTTCTCTCAACTAATTTTTTTTTTTTTTTTTTTACCTTGTGTGTTTGTCATGTTTCTCATTCACTTTTTTTTGACTGACCTTGCCCTTCAGTGTTCTTGCTTCTCTAGTTACTCCCACTCTTACTGTGTTTCTTCCAGTGCTGGGATTTTTTCTCCATCTGGTCCATGTCAGACGTGTCTTCATTTTCTTTCCTGATTTGATTGCATTTTCCAGATTGCTTTCTTCTGTCATCTTAGTTGAAAAGCAGGCACAGTTATCTTCCAGTGTTTCTGGATGACCCTGTCTTTGTTCAGTGAATTAATTATATACTCTCTGTATATTCCCAGATACATCTACCCCCCAGATGTGTTAAAGCTGGTCAGTTTTGAAGGGGTGCCTTTGGGGATAGAAGGGGAGAAAGTCACGTTTCTGTTGTAAACAGTAGGGTGCATGAAAGAATGATATAAAAAAATTTGTTTCACAGTTCAAGTTATGGTAAAAGTATAATGAAGAGAACATCAATTAATTAGTAACATTATGATCTAGAAACAATGAAAAAAGAGCTGACCTATACTTGATGTTGAAAAAAAAATCTTGCTGTTGCCTCTAATTCTGTGCATTAAGGAAAAAGGGGGTCTTGGATTTAAACCCTTGTTGTTGGACTCTAAAAACAAACTTTTGTTCTTTGCTTAAACTAAGAAATTGGATTTTACTATTCTGGATTGCACTTTGCCCCTTATCTGTTGCATTTTTCTACTCAAGCTCCCAGTACCACAGGAGCTTTAGCTGAAGATGTACTGAATTCAGACTTTTTTTTTTAGCGGATATAAAGGAGAGCCTGTTGAGGCATTGGCTTGTCCTTACAAAAGATGAAGTAGGATCCTGATAACTACATGTTAAATGGGTATATTTGTCTGACTGGATTAAAGGTCTTTGGAAATAATGCTCCAGTTTCATCTGATAGCTGAATCTGTAAAAAAAATACTCTTCATTTCTAAAGCTTCTTTGTGTGGAAACTTCACTCAGTACGCCTGTGCAAACACTTTATGTATCTGTTCATGTGTGTGTGACGTGCAGACAGACTTGGGCATAAGGATGTTGCATGGCTTGATAATTGAGGCAATATTAGAAGAAAATGATCATGAGCAGCTGGATAAACAATAATCTTTTTGTGATGTTTGTAACTGCAAGTAGGAAGCTTTTTTTTTTTTTTGCCATTGAGGCAGTGATCTCGGGAGTTGAAGGGTTTATGTTCTGAGCTGTTTCTTCATTTTCCTAATCCTCTATCATCCCCCTTCTTAAGTTGTAGTTGTATTGTCACATGTTGTCTTGTCATAACTGTGAACTTGGAAGGATCTTGTAGGCATGAGGAGTTGTAATTAGTATGTATATGCTTTTGGTCACCTTTTACCCAGCAGGTTTTGGTGATGCTGATTGTATGTGAAGGGAATGTTGTTTATGTCAATCTAAGCTAGACATTGTGATAGTTTGAAGTCTGTCCAGTCCGATTTGATTCATGTCATAGCTAATGTTTTATTTACCTATGTTAGCAATTGAAAAATGTTCTTCAGGAGATTTCACTTCTGAAAGATGAGAGTAAATTATTAAATAACTTGTTGCTTTGGAGTGTTTCTCTAAAAATGTGTTTTTATTTAATCTTTGCTTGCAAATATCTGTTCAAAGTAGTTTTAGAAGCCACAGGATCTATCTTTGTCTGCATTCTTGGTCTTGGTTCTTGAAATTTATTTGTGTTGCCTATAAAAGAATACAGACATGTGTCTTAATATCTTTTTCCCCTCTGGTTTAAAAGCACTGCCTGGTCTAGCAGTGTATATATCTCTAGACCTGAGGAAAATTAGTACTGGAAGTTTTAGCTACTGTGGTGGGCTTTTTATCCCCTCCTGAGTAACGAATAAAACTGTATTAAAAAGACTTCATTAATAGAGTTGCATGTTTAATGCCAACTTGCTTTCCTCTTTTGAGGAAGCTGCTTTCCCTTTTTGATAGAAAAGCACTACTATAGTTTTAATTTAGAGATTTAACATCTGAAATGTTCTGTACAAGATTGAGCTACCTCTGACAAGCTGTAAGAGAATCTGAGATGGTGTTGGGGTACTTGACATACTACGTGAGGAAGCTTTGATACCTTTTCCTTCTTTCAGAGGAGCTTGATGTTGCAGTGATTGTGGTGGTACAGTGGTGGTCCTGATGTGGCAGTATTTGGAGATAGACCACCTGGTACTGTGCAGCTTTCAGGCAAATGAGCCTTTCAGCCATGAGATTTATTTGAAAGCTGGTCTCTCTTTCCAGTTACATGAGTTGGCCTGCTAAAAAATGCTACTCCTGCCAAAAGTCTTAAATTTCTGTACCTCATTTAAAGAAACATGCTGTTTTAATTTGAGCTTGTCTTGCTTGGAGAACAGTTGTAATGGTTTTAGTTTGGTTTTTTTCCTCCTTGTACATTAGAGTTGTTTGTGTAGCAAACAGCCAGATGTCATAGGTGGCTTTTGTAGCTGCCCTGACACACTTCCAGCTAGCAGAGGAAAGGAGCATGTGACTTGTATGTTTGCAAAGCCTGTGAAGCTTAATCCCTTCCCTGTGCCAAAAAACTGTCTGATATTTAAAGGGCAACCTGCCACTTGTAGTTACAAAGATATATCTTAGAAAGAATCAAACTGTGCACTACTTTTAAACCTCCTTTTGTGTCTAGCATTTCTGTCTTAGCTTGATTTGCTGTTTACAAAAATGGAAACATTCTTCAATCAGTGGGATCAAATAAGATAAAATTTTAAGACCAGCTGTTGAAACAACTTTCAAACTCTTTCAAATTAAGGATATGAGTATTTTAACTAAATAGGAAAATTCATTCATTAATTTACAGATTATTTCAACTTGAAAAGAAAAAACTAGCTGTTTTATTCCCTTCCTTCTTTTTAAATGCGCTTTGACTCTCTGTAAAAACTTTAGCCATCATACTATAGAAAACTCTTTCAAATTAAGGATATGAGTATTTTAACTAAATAGGAAAATTCATTCATTAATTTACAGGTTATTTCAACTTGAAAAGAAAAAACCTAGCTGTTTTATTCCCATCCTTCTTTTTAAATGCACTTTTACTCTGTAAAACCTTTAGCCATCCTACTATAGATTTCTCAGCCTTTCTACATTCCCTTGACAACAGTCCCACTTTATTTTGGTTTACAACATTTTTCAAGCTATGAGTTCAGGATGTGGGGGAAGTACAAACTGAAAACTAAGTTTGAGCTTCCACTGGTTCAGGGCATGTTACTGCTTAGTCTGAAGTTAGTATATACTTTAAATATGGTGTAGAATTTTAGTTTTCAGGTGTGAAGAGGTTGCTATGATCTTATTTAAGGATTTCTATGGACAAAAAAAATTAGGTTTTAGACCAATTTTTTTATGTCAGAAAAAATATGAATATTGAATTTTTTTCCCTGCTCATATTTTCTTAATGTTCTCAGTGGTTTTTGTTGGGGGGAAGTGATGTTTGATTGTTTATCAAACCATAATAAATATGTAATCCACCTATTTTGCAATAATTGATTTGAGAGTATGCTTACAGGTAGAATGTGATCTGTGGTGTATTTACTGTAAATTTTGTGAAGGGAACATAGTTTTATTTTCAGGTGCTAGGGTAAGATTTTGAGGCAGTCCTTTACAACTTTAATAGTTATTATTATTTTTAACTAAAATAATAACTATAAACTAAATAACTATAGTCATCCATTTCAATACAAACTTCCTCTGGATAGAGGAGGCAGTACTTAACTTTGATTTCAGTGCTGTGTGGCACAGGGGGGGAGTAAGGATTGTTCAGAGGAGCCTGCAAGTATTTCTTCCCAACACAGAGTGTTTTCTGAGGCTGTCAGTCATCCCTGTGAACGTGCTGGTGGAGACACTCATGGGGGACCTGGGTGGTTATTGGGGAGTAACCCTGTGCTTCACTTCTGCAGCCTTTCAGAAAGGAGACAGCCATGGCCACAGAAATTGGCTCCCCGCCCCGATTCTTCCACATGCCGAGGTTTCAGCACCAGGCCCCTCGGCAGCTCTTCTACAAGAGACCTGACTTTGCCCAGCAGCAGGCAATGCAGCAGCTCACTTTCGATGGGAAGCGGATGAGGAAAGCTGTGAACAGAAAGACCATCGACTACAACCCCTCTGTAATTAAGTATTTGGAGGTTAGTTGGTTTTCTGGTTTTGTTTTCTCTCCTGGCGTTCCAGCTTGGAGTGCAATTGAGTGCCTGGCACGTTGTTGTGACTTTTTAGTGAACAAAAAAAACCTTGAATAAGGTAATTGTTCTTATTTTTCTTTTGAAATACAAGTTTTCCCAAAATGGGAGATAAGCCATTACCTCTTCCCCTCCAAAACTTGGGGACTATAAAAATGTTTTCTCATTGTTTTACTAACTAGCACTGCAACTTGCACTATGGTCTCTGAAAATCCCTTTCTGTACAGTTAATGGAACAACTTAAAGGAAGCTTTGTTGAATAAATGTTTCTCTAAAAATGTTTATTTAGCTCTCAAGGGGTGGTATTAATTTCTCAAGAAATACAATATTATGGTCAAGATTTACTGTGCAAGTACTGGATATTAGCTCAGAAGAAATAGAAGCAAATCTGCAAATACAGAAATTGGTGGAATCTCAACAGTGACATTACAAAAACATGATGAAATTAATTCAATCTGCTGTGCCCAGAGCATGATTATAGCTTGTAATTAACAACTAGAAGATTTTCTTAATAATAAATTTAGATTGTCTTCTCAGATCTGTTTAAACACTGAACATTTAAAACATATTCTTGTATTTTAAGAATGCCTCCAAAAAGATTCTGTTAGCAGTAGACTAATTCTAAAAATATAATTTTAGTAATTCAGGACCTTTTTTACTGTGGCAAAAAGGAGCACAGTCAAACTTCTGTTTATTAGAATAAAATAATAAAAATCAGATCTGTATGTCTTGGACACACAAAATTAGGAAACATGAGAATCCCATTTCACTCCCTGCTTCAATACTGCTGATCTATTTTGATGTAGTTCTATTAAAAAAAAGGCTTATATGTAATTTGCTTTTGGATTAAGAAATTCTAGGAAACTGTAGGCAAACAGGGCCAGTGTTTCACCACCCTCACTGTAAAAAATTTCTTCCTTCTCCCTACTCTGAATCTCCCCTCTTAGTTTAAAACCATCACACCTTGTCCTGTCACAACAGGCCCTGATAAAAAGTCTGTCCCCATCTTTCTTACAGGCCCCCATTAAGTACCAGAAGTCCACAGTAAGGCCTCCCTGGAGCCTTCTCTTCTCTAGGCTGAACAACCCCAACTCTGTTAGCATTTCTTCATAAGAGAGGGGTTCTATCCCTCTGAGCTTTGTGGCTTCCTCTGGACCCACTCCAAAAGGTTCCTGTCCTCCTTGTGCTAAAGCTGGACACAGTACTCCAGGTGGAGTCTCACCAGAGCAAACCAGAGTGGCAGAATTACCTCCCTTGACCTCCTGGCCACATTTCTTTTGATGTGTGGATCAAACCCAGGATAGGGTTGGCCTTCTGGGCTGCAAGTGCACATTGGCTGCTCATGTCCAGCTTTTCATCCACCACTACCCCCATAAGTCCTTCTCAGGGCTGCTCTCAGTCACATCATCCCCCAGACTGTATTGATATCAAGGATTGGCCTTACCCAGGTGCATTTCTTTGCACTTGGCCTTGTTCAACCTCATGAGGGTCACATGGGCCCACTTCTCAAGCTTGTTCTAGGATGGCATCCTGTCCCCTGGGGATGTCAGTCACACTGCTCAGCTTGATGTCAGCTGCAAACTTGCTGTGGGTGCACTGCATCCCACTGTGTCACTGACAAGGGTATTAAATAGCACTGGTCCCAGTACAGACCCCTCTGAGGGACACAACTTATCACTGAGCTCCATCTGGACATGGAGCTGTTGTCCATAACCCTCTGAGTGTGACCATCCAGCCAATTCCTTATCCACCAAACAGACCACTCAATAAATAGCACTGGTCCCAGTACAGACCCCTCTGAGGGACACAACTTATCACTGAGCTCCATCTGGACATGGAGCTGTTGTCCATAACCCTCTGAGTGTGACCATCCAGCCAATTCCTTATCCACCAAACAGACCACTCAAATCCACCTCTCCACTTTAGAGGCAAGGCTGTTGTGGGGGACTGTGTCAAAGGCCTTATGAAAGACAACATCCACAGCTCTTCCCTTGTCCACTTCTGTGTACTCCATCACAGAAGGCCTCTAGGTTGGTCAGGCAGGACTTGCCCTGGGTGGGGCCATGCTGGCTGTCTGCAATCACCTCCCTGTCCTCCAGTTACCTTAGCATAGCTTCTAGGAGGATCTGCTCCATGATCTTCCCAAGCACAGAGGAGGGTGGAGCTCACCTGTTGTCTGTTACAAGAGTGTGACATGCTGTATAGGGCTGCTCCTTTCATACTTTTAAGATGCAATTTTAAATGAGCTGCTTACTCTGGAATTAAGATTTTAAACATTCTTGAATCTTTTGCTTATGTTGTGTGAATTCTGCAGGCTTCCTGGGACCCTTTAACTGAATTAATTCTAAAGTCTTTGGTATGCTTTGGAATCTCCCAAGCAGGCTGTCAACGTGTTCTTCATTTTCTGTTGTTTAAAAATGAGATCTAGTGGTGGCGTGGTGTTTAAAAATGAGATCTAGTGGTGGCATGAACCAGGAATTGTTCTTTCTTTTTCTTTCCAGAACAGAGTATGGCAGAGAGACCAGCGAGATATGCGAGCAATCCAGCCTGATGCAGGATATTATAATGATGTAAGTAAAATCCTTCTATTCCCTGATGTAGTTTTGTGGATAAAATTTGTCCAGAAAATTGGAAGGCTTCTGCATGTCAGCTGAGCTTAGCTTTTTGTCCACAAGAGGCCTTGAAGATACAAAAGGGTGTCTTTTGAACATCTCTACCAACTTCTAATAATATCCTTGCAAATGCAAAGCTTAATAGGTGTTCAGAATGTATACTTACAGATTCTGGTTAGAAAAGTCATTTCTAAATCTTTTGTTTTTTCCCTTATAGTTGGTCCCTCCCATAGGAATGTTGAACAACCCCATGAATGCTGTAACAACAAAATTTGTTCGGACATCTACTAATAAAGTAAAATGCCCAGTGTTTGTTGTCAGGGTGAGTATGGTCTTGGGCTTTCTTCACTGTATTGTCTTAACTTAGAGTGATGTTAGCTGAAGAAAGAAGCAAGATAACAGTTAAAGCATTTTCAAATAAAATCAGCCTATGGAATATATGTGCTGCTTCTGTGTCTAGTCTTTCTGTGGGGGGTTTCAGGAAATTAAATGGTAAGGGCTGAGTACAAAATTTATTCTCAAAACTTGAGATACACTTTCTACACTTTAACTTTTTTTTCTCATTTGAGGAGGCTACTGTATCTTGATTCACAGGAAAAAAGGCAACTTGGTCCCTGTGGTGGCTTACTCTTGTAACATCTTTTGAGAACCTTTCCATGCTGTCAGCAGTATTATTTAGTATGAATATTGCATGCTAGAAATCTGTTGGTGCCAATAAGGTTCTCTATGACTAGATTTTTTCATTGCTTTTACAATGGGCTTTGTCCTGTTGTTAAAAAGCCAGAAGCCTCCTGGCACTGTTCTGCTTTTTTGACTCTTGCATCTTCTAGAAAGTCACTCAGTAAATTCCAGTTCTGCAAATTGCCTGGAAGAAGCTTATGATGTACTTGGAGGATTGTGAAGATACATTTGAATGCACAGTTTAAATTTTTCTTTTGCAGTGGACTCCTGAGGGGAGACGCTTGGTCACTGGTGCATCTAGTGGAGAGTTTACTTTGTGGAATGGACTGACTTTCAATTTTGAAACAATATTGCAGGTAAATTCATCTGTCAAGATTTATGTGTATTTCCTTGAGGTTTCAGAGCATGTTTTAGAAACACATTTCATCCATCTCATCCTGGGTTTGTGGTTTAAGTGCAGTAATGGGAGGCTTAGAAGTTTTTTATTCTACTCTGACCCCATGTCAGACTGTGGCTATAAGCAATTCATTTAATGCTTTTCATTCCATCTCCATATGCTATACTAACTGTCTCAAGAACATACTAGGAGTATTTATAATAATAATTCTTTGCTTCTCTGCTGCAAAACACCTGTGGCTGAGGAAGAGTTTTTTCCTAATTAAAAAAACTTTTCAGAAACAAAATATACTCTTCATTTATTACTTAGAAGACCATTGTGTATAGAGTAAAGGATTTTTTTCCCCAATAAAATCTGAAATCTAGCCTAGGTCATCATTGTTTTCATTTCTGTGTTGCAGCCGTTGAGTAGGAGCTTTCCTAACTTTTGTGTTTGTGTGGGTCAGATAGTATTTCAACAAGTGTGCTAGAAGTTCTGTTTCTGAATTTGCAGGCTCACGACAGCCCTGTAAGGGCTATGACTTGGTCACACAATGATATGTGGATGCTGACAGCAGACCACGGGGGATATGTGAAATACTGGCAGTCCAACATGAACAACGTCAAGATGTTCCAGGCACATAAGGAGGCGATTAGAGAGGCCAGGTTTATACACAATATACCATTTTCTGTAGTACCTATTGCCATGGTTAGACTGTTCTCTGAGTGTATTCTGGGTGCAGAAATGCATGGGTTCTGTCAGATTCTGGGAGACTTCCTGCACCACATAAACACAGTACTTCCTTTTGTTTCCACACTCTCCCCGTTTTGCTGGCACCTTTCTGAGTTAGTGTTGTCCCAGTATCCGCCTCTGCAATATGTTAGAGATGTATTTGTCTGCCGCATTTTGCACTGGTATTCTTTTCATTTTTCTATGGTGACAATGTGTATCAGTTATTCCTTTTTATACGCACTGTGTAAGACGACGATTTCATTCCAAATAAAGAATTCAGTCTTTAATAATCTTAACTGAATAAAATATAAAGCCTTCAGAAATAAAAACACCTGCATAGTTCTCACGAAATAATAAAACGCTAAATAAAGTGAAGAACTGCTTGGCTTGGTGAAGCCAAGACTTCCAGTAATACTAAATACCCACGCAGACTGCCACGTACAGAAGTCTAATGTTAATACTGAATGGGTTCCTCAAGCTTGAAACTGTAAGCAAGCCATTGAAAAGAAGACTGTAGGATATTCTCTTGGTTCAGTGTCGATGCCTCAGTTGTGCAAATGTCTATTTCTATAAAAAATGGAATCTAAAGCGATACTATCAGTAAGGTGTAAATGAAGGATGTTTCTAAAGCAAACCTGCACGTAATCTTTAGTAAGATCTGGAAACGTTTTTAAAGTGAGCCTGAAGAGAAGCTGCAGATCCAAAATGAAGCTAAAGCAGTGTTTCTTCGGGTTGAGTTGCTGGCCCCTGGTGATAAAGGTTCACTGCCACAAAAGTACTTTCCACTAAAGTCACCATTTTTCTTTGATAGGGTGCAGCATTTTCTGCCAGAGCTTGGTTATGAGATGTGCTTGCATTGGATTCAGTTACTGTCTTGACTATCATGGCCATACACTGAATTTCTCTACTAGTTTAAGCCCTTTCCTGATCATAAAGATCTAGGATTTCACGAGGGCTCCCTCATGGTCTTTCACTGCAACAGAAAGGGAGTGAGTGCCTGTCAGTTGCTGGAGATGTTCTGGCTCTAATCACTTGGCTAAATAACTGCTTGCTTTTCCAGTGACTTTCATCAAGCGATACTGACTGCTCAATCTGGAAGCTTCTTCTGTGTCTGTAGGATTCTTTTCATGGTGTTGATGGGGTGTAATAAGAGGGATATTTTTCCAAATTACTTTTACAATATGTGGTACACTTGTTTTATATACCCTTTTTTTCCAACAGTTAATCCAACTAGCATTTTCCTGTGAGCAGCTTTCCCTTATTTTTGCTTCTCTGCTGCAAAGCACCTGTGGCTGAAGAGGAGTTTTTTCCTAAGAACTGTTCTGTGCTTCTACAGTGTCACTTTCTTATGGTATTACCAAACATGAAAATCTAGGGTGACCATTACCAAATCATACTGCTGTTGCTTCTCATCCTGCAGAGAAGGTGCTACCATGTGCAGTCGTAGGTAGGAAGGTGCTAAGAATAAGTTCTGGATTTTTTCTTCATTTGACAGGGGACAGCCATGCAATAGTAATCCTATGCTAAATTCATGCCTTGTGGTGGTGTCATTTGGGCAGGCACTGTATTCACTTAAAAATCCCTATGTGCAATGCATCCTTCAGTGTATAACACATTACAGTATAATTTTGCCCTGTCTGAGAAGCATAGATAAACTGTTAAATGCTGACTTCTTTCCCCTGCTGTGTGTCTTCATGTAACAGTTTCTCACCCACGGATAATAAATTTGCTACATGCTCTGACGACGGCACTGTTAGAATCTGGGACTTTCTACGTTGCCATGAGGAGAGAATTCTTCGAGGTATGTGTACCAAAAGTACTGATTGGGGTGTTTCAAGAGGGGGAAGGAAAAAGAAAACAAACCTTTTTTTGACTAGGTTTTCAAAATCCATAAATATCAGCTTGTCTACATTTTTGTATTACATCCCTGTCTTAAATCCTCCAAACAAGTTTTTGTTTGGCTGCTGCTGTAGGTGCCTTATAACCTCCAGGTAGGCTGCAGCTCACCACGGCGTCACTCTGTTTGCTGTCCACTTAAGCTCTAAACAGTGGAGGTGGATGTAAGGACTCTTTTCTGCTGATGATGTTGGTAGAAACAGGAATACCTTCCTCTTTCTCCAAAGCTTAATCTTTGTGACCACTTTTTCTTCAGAACAAGCATCTTCATGCAGAGGATTCCATTCTTTTCATTGGTTTCTTCAGAGGCAAGGTAGTTACTTTTTCGTAGTCCTTAATAGGAGAAGGGCATTTAGGTGGAGAAAACAAGTACATATTGATCACTTCATACATAGCACATGCAAATAATCCTAGCTTTAGTTCAATAGTTTTATGTCTAGCATCTGTGTGTGCTAACTTCTGGTGTCTTCCCACTGGCCTTGTTGAGATTTCTTCTTCTCTTGTTCTAATCTTGATGGAGCAATGGCAGTAGCTCCTGACAGCCATTCCTTTCTTGCAGAAGATGTCAAAGATACATAATTTAATAGGGGAAGGTATTAAAGACTGCCATGAGATTGGGGATTGTAGGAATGCAGATAAACTGCAAAGCAGGTATGCAATAAAAATGTGGAATTTCAGTTGGAGGTGTGTGAGCTTGTTCAGTGCCTTCCTAAACTAAGGATTTTTTCTTTTCTGAAATCAAGCTTCCAACTTGGACCTGCATTATGTGTTTTATGAAGTAGAGCTCTCCCTCTTTCTCTTGACTCTTAAACTCTCTTAATTTACTAAATGCATTACTTTTAAGCACCACTACTTTGAGAAGACATTGTGTTCTTGCAACGGTGATGCTCTAGCAGAATCTGTGTATAGACATTATGGTAGGTGTGCTGCCAAGCAGATTTGTAGGCTATGTTATTTACTATTCTGGTAGGACCCAAACAGATCTGGGTCTGTTTTTCCTGATGCTTTACAAAACAAATCAACCTGGGCTAAACACATTCTGTACCCTCCTCCACATTTCTGCTAATCACTCATTTAAACTGTGTGGAGGAAAATGGGGATTGTCTCCATGTAGAGTTGTCAAGATTACAACAGGAGGGATACTTACACATTGTTTGAACATTCTGCATAAAGCAGGAGTAAAGCATTTGATTTAGGTCATAGAGAACAGAACTTACATTGTTTCCTTCCATTACCTTGTGTACTTGAACATTCTGATGATGATTATAGGTCAAATGGAATTATGGTTTAATTTCTTATAGCTTATATCAATATACAATTTTTAGTTTGCAAAATAGCTCTATAAAGAATACCTTTGCTTCTTATATGATGTATCCATACATTGTTTATAGAAGTTGGAAATACTTGGAAAACTTTACATCTCTAGATTAGACAGGGCAGATTATTCCTTGTTTCCAATGTCAAATAGTCAAAAAAAAAAAAAAGGCCAGAACAACCAAATCCCTACCCCAAACCAAACACCACTACAAACCAAGAATAATACTCAGCCCCCCCTGAGTGCTGGGAGCACATTTCTGCAAAACATGCAAGTTTGATAGAGTTTTGGTCCCTAGCACTGTTAAATATGATCAAAAGACATACTTGAAAGAGCTGCACGGGTAACACTTGAGTAGATTTCTTGGTGGAAAACACAAGCTTTTGTTTTGAAGATGTTTTAGGAAACATCTTCAGCTAAGAACTTGTGCCATTGCCAGTTAGTAAATGAAAATTCTGTTGGCAGTTAAATAAAAATCTATTTCATTATTTACAAAAAGCTTTTAGGTCAAATACCATGCATACGTGAAAGAGCTGCACGGGTAACACTTGAGTAGATTGCTTGGTGGAAAACACAAGCTTTTGTTTTGAAGATGTTTTAGGAAACATCTTCAGCTAAGAACTTGTGCCATTGCCAGTTAAATGAAAATTCTGTTGGCAGTTAATTAAAAATCTGTTTCATTATTTACAAAAAGCTTTTAGGTCAAATACCATGCAAAGGAGTCCTTTTCTGTTTCCTACTCTCACAAAGTGCTTCAGCTGTGCTGGTAAATGTTGGTGCTGTGAAGTTCAAGGGATTGATTCTACAGTGTAGTTTGGGTCCAGAGCTTTGCTCTATGTTAAAGTATTCTTCAGGTTATCACACTGAAAAATTAAATGAAACTTTATGAACACAGCTGGCTATAAATTTAAAGATCACTCCCAGGGATACAATATCAAGATATGATTATGCCTGCTGACTTTTTGGTAACAAATCAAGGAACAGATTTTAAACACAGACTTGAGGACTTCAATGCTAAGGAATGCTTCTAAAGCAATAATACAAAGAGCTTTAGAGGTACTGGGATGAGTTTTGCTGCTATAGAAGAGACAAGATTCTATAACTTGTTACATGCTTTTGGTTGCACTGTAATGAAATAATAGAGTTTTACTATATTACTCTGGAACAATTCCAGTCTTAACTTCCAAAGAGGAAAACAAATTGGAAGTGGTAAATTACACAGGACTTGTTAAGATCTTGCTGGAATTCTTATATAGCTGTCTACAGTAGGCTACACAATTTTTTTTCAGTAGTTAAAGCCAGGAAAACATGAACTGCCTGAGAAACAGTAACTGTATTCAGCTTCCTTTTATTTTGTCAAAGGGAAAATAAACAGGACACACTGTTTGCTCTTCATACATAGTGCCAGAAATCCTCAATCTGTTATCTTTCATCTGGCTCAGAGTCCCTTTGTTGCCTGTCTTTTCACTAATTTACATTGCTTTGCTGCTGTTTCTATCCTGGTGGCTTTCCAGGGCATAGTAGGTGGAGCTTGAGTGTTTTGTCAGAACTATGTGCAGATTTATCAGGCTCCTTTTGAAAATCATAAAGAAAGAAGATTAAAATCTTCCATTCCTTTGAGAACTATCTTTAAGTAGATTAATCTTCAGGTGAATTATCTTAGCAGAATGTGAAGGTGGGGGAGATGGTGTTGTCATACATCTGCTTGCTTCCACTCAGCCCAGTGACTGTCTCCTGAAGTAAAGGTGCTGTGCTCCTAATTCTTCCCTGGTAGTTTTCACCTGTGTTGATTTCTGTCATGTTACCATCTTGAGGATGATAACAAGTACAGTTTGGTGCACTTATTAAATAGATAGAATTGAGCTTTTTATGTTAAAATTACAAGATATAGAAAGCAGTCTATAGCAGTATTTTGTTTTCATGACAATCTGTTACTCTGAAAGGCATTTCCAATAATGACATTTGTAACAAAACACTGCCAGGTCTTTAGTTTAAACAGTTGAAGTGAGATTGATTCCAGGAATATAAACAGTCCATATTTCTGTAAGAACATACACACTGATGGCTTTTAATAATGTTAGTTATATCTAGTGAACAAATATACACATTAAGAGCTTGTCTCTTTATATTTCTATTAAGAAATTGTTATTATTTGGCTGATGGCTGTGAATCTCTTGAGTACTGGATCTGTGCTGATGTGTCCCCAAGAACATTTTAGATAGATCACTAGCAGACATGATTCCTTAATTATTCCCAGCTTGAAGTCATGGGTTAGGAGGCTACGAACACACTAATGTCAGTTCCACTGTCCTTCCCTCTCCTTCCTATCAGTCACACACACACAGCCCAGTAGAAATGTGTGCTGGGGAGGACTGTGAGGTTTTCATTCTGAAAGCCAGATGAGCTGTATGTTCCCAGGATTTCAAAGGTTGCCTGGCTTAAATAGCTCTTTTGACAAAGATGACTGTAGCCAGCTCTGAAGGATAGTAAGCCAGGATTTGATAAACTGTTTTATAGATAAGTTTTTTCTATTTACTGGCTGTAAAACAGAGTAATACACTAAATGATCTTCTAGCTAAACTAGTAGATGTGGATAGAGATTTTTCTTATCCTAATTTGAACAGGTAAAAGCAATCCTTTACATTTTGTCTGGATTTAAACATGCAGTTTGTGACAACTTGTAATTTCTTAGTAGTACTTGATTTACTCTAAGGAAAGTATTTTGCCTGTCTTTAATAATGTTGTTCTGCCTGGAATTTCCTGCTCAGGCAAAACACCAGTGCAGAAATTTCTCTTATAGTATAACTTGTATGTGTGTACATGCTGCCAGAAGTTGCAGTAATCATGGTAAACTTTTTTTTCATCTGATCACAAGTTTTGAAAAGATTTCTCCACAGCTAGTCATACTGAAATAACTGGAGGATTTATTTCCCTCTCACTCAATCTTCATTAGCAAATAAAATACCAGAAGTGTCTTTAGTTCCCTATTACATGTTTGTACAGTCTGCACTTTTGTGAGTGAAGGATCTCTTTAAAGTTTTTTGACATCCATTTTCTCATATAGCAAATCTTGTCCTTAAATTTAAAGATGTTTTCAGGGGTTAAAAGGAACTAGAGCACCAGAGCTACGTATTCACTTTGGTCCTTCACTTCTAAACATACATAACAGCTCTTTTTCTAGCCCTTGAAGCAGCTAGTTTCTAAAACTGTTGCCTTTTCCTGGAATGCAATTAAACACTACATTAGTTAACTGAAAAACAAACAAACAAACAACCCTATGTTGCCAATTCCATCTTTAGTCCCTTTAGGTGAGGGAAGAAGATGAAAACAGAAAGATGGAAATCTTTTTGTCCTCCTTGTCTCAGCAGGGAGAGAAAACCAAGCATGTGTGTTGATACCCTGTTTCTTGTAAGGAGACATAGTGTTTAAACCTTCATTTGGGGGGAGCTTGCTTCTTTGTACTGGCAGGATTTCAGGTATATCAGATATGTCTTTTAGTCTACTTATACATCCATAAATGAATTAATATTAGAAGGATTTTTGTTCCTCAGAAAAAAGGCCTGAGGTGAGACCTGGCTGATATTGGCACCAGCCATATCAATCTAAAGAAGGAAGTTCCTTGGATTTTTAAACTTAAAGATGTAGCTGATTCAATACTAGCATTTCAGAACAGCTTATCTCCTCTGTTGGTGGGTTTTAGTGTGTCAGCTAATGTTACAAGTCTCTGATCTTCATGAATCTTCATTGCCAAAGCAAAGTTTGGAGTGAGGGGGAGCGATAAGTTGGAGCTAAGTCTTTTGAGGTACAGTTGTGCTCTAAATGGCTGTACATCAAACTTTTTGTGTTCTAGACACAAGAAATGTTAGGGAGCTCACTCACTGGGACGTTAATAGCAAATCTGTGAGGGTGTTTTTCTTCAGCAGTTCAAATCACTTGCACAACTGGTGATGCAGGAGCCCTTTTATTCTGCTGTGGGTATTGTACCAGTCCTGGTGATGCTTCTTTGGGGTTGAAAGCATAGTAGGCTCTTTACAGCTTTATCTCATTAGGAATACTCTCTGTTTCCTTTGTAAAAATGAGTTACAAATATTTTTTACAATTTCCAGCTTCATAAATGGAAGTTAAAACACAAAATATATTTTGCTAGCATCTTTTTCCACAGTTAGGTAACAGCAAAGACTTGAATGTGAATACTTATACATCTTCCTGAGCTCATAGATAACCTCAGCCATTGCTGCTTGCTAGGGTGGTGGGTATAACCTACAGTAAATGGGAAGAATCTCTCTTGCATGAGGCTACTAAAAAATGTTCAGGTGTCATCTAGCAACTCAGTTTTATTTGGTTTATATTGTAGTTCACTTCTGAGTAACGTTAAAGTACAACATACTAAGTCTTAGAATTCTGATTCTCATCTAGAATCTAGTGTTTTAAAACTCCTGAAAAGTTAGTGAGTAAGAATATATAGAATTCTCAAAGAATGACTAAAAGAGATCATGAGAGATGAACCACAACACCATGCTATAAAAGAAAAGTTATACCAAACACTTCTGTCAACTTTTTTGGTGAGACAGTGATGAAGAGACACTGTGCAAGAATTGGATTATTTCAGATCCAATTTTGATATCCTTTTCCCCCCTGAAAGTAATCCTGAAGCTGAAAGTTATATAAACTCTCACACTGAGTCCAAGGGCAAACTTTACAATAAAGAGGGTGATATTTGTAATACATCCATTTTGTGAAGCTTGGAGGAACATTGAGGCACATGTTTCACAGGACAGCCAGCTCTCAGTGCTGCTGAGAGACACCATACTTAACAACTTTTATGATCCCATCATGAGGATTTCTTGCTTCTTTTTGTGTGTTTGATAATGGCAAGAGGTAGATAAATACTGAACTAGGTGAAACCTTTTTTTATGGTTAGTTAGTATAAATACTTCAGTGGCAAGAACTTTCATCTATTGTGACTACATTTAGAAATAAACATAATATGGGAGGAAACTCCTCATAGTGTTCAGGATTTATGTACAGTGAGAATCACTGATGGAGCAGTGACCTTTGTCCTCAAGCCCTTCTCATCTTTGCTGAGAAATTAAAACGCTGTTTTAAGTGGATTATGTTGGTACTAATGAAGAAAATTCAGAACTACAGAGGCATTTAAATACTGATGCTCATGTGGTACCAGTCTTCCTCTCAGCACAAGTGCCACTGTTGAAAAGGATGCAGGTTGTGTGCACTAAGGATGGTGGTTTCTGGTATCTGCTCACCAGTACTTGTCCTGTCAGAGGTTCTCAACAGAAACAAAACAATCTGGAGCTAGTCTTACATGAGTTAGATTAGTAACTCACCTTCTATGTTAAAATCTTACATGGATAAACACTCAGGGTCAGGCACTTCATTTATTATTTTTATAAATTAATTTTATGCTATTTCAGAATAAATGGTAGAAGTCTTCAAAAAACACAACCCCCTGGTGAAAATAATTATGTCAGTTCTTAGAAACTTTCCTTGAAGGATTCTTGACTCCACTTTTTCCTCTGTGTGTGGATTAAAGGGACCACTTCTTTTTTTTTTAATCTCTTGTCATATCCTGTAATTACTTTACTAAAAGTTTTTCTGCAGCTAGGTAAGCATAGCCTTCACAAAGAATTTATTTTATTTTGCATAGTTTCAGTTTTGCCTGCTCAAATTATTTCCTATTGTAGCACACTTAGCTATGGGTGATACTGTGCCTTTAGCAGTGAGATGCTTTACATCAACTTGGATCATATGAATAACATTGCAGCTCTCATATTTAAGGTTACACGTTCATATAGACAGCCAGGTGCTGGGAGAGGTAGCTTGAAAATGTTTTCCCTAAAATACAGTGGTTTTTGGTTTTTTTCCCCCTCTCTTCCATAGCTGCCTGACCTTATTTATGAGTAAACTAGTCCTGTACATTGCATGTTGCACTTGTGGGAAGACACAGAGTCAAAAGAGAAACTGGGGAATGTGCTGAAATGGGGCTGTATAAAAGACAAGATGAGGGGAAAATAACAATCCTGAAAAAAACTGGGTGAAAGGTGGCTGGAAATGAGAAGGGTAGCAAATGGGAGGCAAGTGTGTAAGCTGTGTCAGTGTGAACAAACTCAATACAAAAGCTGGTGTGAGGATTGAGACAAGATAGTGGCAAGGTGAGCAAGGAGATGGGAATGAGGTGATGGAAGCCAATGGAAGTTATCCTCTGGGCATTGTGGGAATTAATTGGGGCAAACTGGGGTTCTGTGGCTGAATGACACACTGACACAAGCAGTATATAACATACCAAAACTGCCTGTATATATACTCTGATGTGTGTGTGCAAATATCTCATAGTACCTATTTATATACACTTTCCCCCCTACTCTGTCAAATTTTATGTTCTGTCATAACTACTTGTGACTCAGGTTGAGGTTGAGCAGAGTTAGGAACACATTCTGTATTTGTGTAAATTTGGTTTCTGTGGCTGAATGACACACTCTGACACAAGCAGTATATAACATACCAAAACTGCCTGTATATATACTCTGATGTGTGTGTGCAAATATCTCATAGTACCCATTTATATACACTTTCCCCCCTACTCTGTCAAATTTTATGTTCTGTCGTGACTCTTTGTGCCTCAGGTTGATGAGGTTGAGCAGAGTTAGGAACACATTCTGTATTTGTGTTTTTGTCCATTCTGTATTTGTCTTTGAGTGCAGTTTTAGTGAGTGACTGATGTCATAATTCCTGCTATAACTAGGAGAAAGCTGTCTACAAAACTTCTTATGTTTTTTAATGGTCCCTAAGAAGTAATGTGGATTTCTTTTTTCCCCCTCTCAGTGCAGTTTTAGTGAGTGACTGATGTCATAATTCCTGCTATAACTAGGAGAAAGCTGTCTACAAATGGAGTAAAACTTATGTTTTTTTAATGGTCCCTAAGAAGTAAAGTGGATTTTTTTTTTTCCCCCCTCTCCAAGTTAGGACAATTTAATAGCTCAAAAAAGCAAATATCAAACAGTTGCTTTTCAGACCTAAGGCTAATTCTGGATTGCTTCAGTGGAGAATATAATTAAGGCACATATGTGCTGCATGCTTCTGCAAAAGGGAGTTGATGAGGTTGAGCATACAAACATGGTCAAAGAAGATGATTTTTCCTGTTGAAAGTATGTGTGTATTGCAGGTAAAGTAACTGCTTTGGAAATTTTATAAATTAGTATTTTATAGAGGAAAGGTTTTTTACAGTTTTGGGGTTTTTTTTAATTAAAAATTGATTGGGCTGCTAAGTGTTTTAGCTTTGAAGAAGGACATAGAAGCCATAGAGGAGAAAACTACAACTACTCTAAATATTTTTGTCTTGCAAAAAGTTTCACAGACTAAGTTTAAAAGTATCACAAACTAAGTTTAACATTTGTTCCATCCCAGACAGTCAGATTACTCTTTGTAATTCTTTCAGTGGAAGCATCTGAGCTTTCTACTTCTGCAAAACATTACACAGTCCAACTTAAGCTTTGTGTTGAACAATTTAAAGCACAGTTTAGTTACATATCTTTTTTTTTAAAGCATGGTATTTTCTTATCATTTGTCATACTGTATATAAATTGATTTTGTTCCAATAAAGATATTTAGGTAGGTGGAGCTATTTCAGATGTAACTACACCACATAAAGAAGCCATTGTGTCACTTCAGTAAAATTCTCTGATGTAGACAGAGCAAGGACTGCAAGTATCTTGCATATATTGCCTTCAAAGACAGAAAGTTACCTGTAACTGATTTTGACCATTAATAGAAATTGTGTGTGGAGCTTTGGTTCACCAAAATAAGCTTTTAAAGGGAACTTAGCTATTTTAAATATGAACCTTACTTGAGAAACTGGAAGCTAACTATAACAGGACTGGACTAGGTGCTTCTACCAAGTCCTCAAGATCTAGGAGAGTAAACTTAAAATTTTCCATTCAGAGAAGCTGAGTAATGTGTTCCTTTAGCTGCTTAAAATTGGGAAAACCAATATATTTTAGTAAAAAGCAAATGCAGTTTTCTGGTGTGTGGTGACAGATGGCTATTTTCTACCATATGTGCTTTTTTTTTTCTTTGCCTTTCTATTTAGAATGATGAGACATGAAGATATTTGAGATGTTATAAAAATCTTACTTTCTAAACTTCTATCACTTTAAATAACCTTCCTCTAAAAAGATTGATAACACTTGATAAATTAGCTTAACTGTAGCTATTCTAGCTCTCAGAGTAGGATGAATTGATGAAAAAAAGTGTAGCTCAATATCCACTCTTAGTATTATTATATACTAGTGCAACTCAAGTCTGTTTATGTAATACTTTCACATTTTAACTTCTCTGTATAGCTGACTTCTTTCTCTCTTCTCCAAGATGATTTTATTCTGTTTTACTTTTCTGTCTGTGTTCAGATTTAAGGGAGGAGTAGCTCTGGTGAGTATTTGCCATCCTCACATGGAGAATTTGAACAGCAAGACTTTTAACACTCTTCCTTGCTTAACACAAGGCCTGATGCTTATAAAGAACTATTTTTCATCGAGGTTGAGGTTCTTTCTGGCTTTATAAATAATCAGTGCACTTAAAGATTAAGAAAAAATAATCTGTGCCTTCTCTCAGTTCAGCAAGGAGCTGATTTTCACACACCTCCACACCCCCACAGACTTGCTATGGGAAAAACTTGTCCTGAGATATGGAGCATAGTTTCAGACAGAAGTAAAACATTTTCCTTCAAAAAGAGAATTTTCATGATACTTTTATATTGGGAGATACATAGCACAAATTAATGTATAAATGGTATTCACAGGTAAGTCATTTCCCACTTAAATACAAGTCTAATGGGAATGCCCAGAAGTTTCAGTTCAGATTCATTTGATATTCCACATATGTTACCACTAGAAAAATAAGTGTTATGGTCAAGTTAAAAGTGCTAAAAAAAGAAAATATTTTAATTGTTTTTCCTTCTCTAGTCCAGCAAAAAACACATTTAAAATACTATTTTGACTGGGAGAAGAGAGGGTGGGTGTCTTTTTCAGTTCTATTACAAGTTTGCTAGACCAGTGTGAGAGTTTTGCTTAGTTTTAGATATTTTGCAGTCTCTGTCCTTGAGGTTTTCAGAATAAAACTGGATAAACTCATGAGCAACCTGGTCTCACCAAATAGCTTTGAGCAGGAGGCTGAATAAGAGACTTCTGAGGTTCCTTCCAGCCTGACTTACCCTGTGATCCTATGATAGTGAATTCCCATGTTTTGTCAAAGGGGAAACAAAGGAATGAAAAATCTTCATTATTTAATTTTTACTTACCTTCAACTGTACACCAGCATGTGTGATTAAGTACATGACCTTCAAAAGACTATATAAAAAAATTATTTTAGTTTATTTTTCTTCCAGCTTTTAACATGCTTGAGGAAGTACACACTGTCTGTGTGGTCTGGAGGGTTTTGTTGATGTTTAGTGGCACTATTTCCAGAGGTGATAAATGTTTGGTCATTCCATGATGAATAATAGTTTGATTTAAGCACAACTGATATGCAGTTGTTCTATATGCATACATCATTTCAGTCAGTCTCTGTAGCTCTGCAGCCTTTATAATGGCACCCAGTGGCACATTTCTTGTTTCAAAACTGCAGTCCTGAAGTAGATTGTTTATGTAGTGTTGTAAACCTCTAAAGTACAGGCACAATTAAAATAGATTGAAAGTGTTTGCTTTAAAATAATTCAGATAACGGCTTCACTTCTTCAACTGAAGCAGCTGAGGTTTGTCCATCTGCTTTGTCATTCCTGTTCTTGAAGGTGCATTTCTCTAGATCATGTTTCTAAGTTCTCCAAAGGAACCATAGGTAGACCTGGTGTTTGTAAACATCAACCTTTATAGATAATTTTTAAGTAAAAGCTGAAATACACAGTATTTCATTATTCATGCCCACACCTCTGCCTGATGTTTCCTGACCTTGTGTCTAAAACCAATGAAGAATTTTCAAGTTTAAGCATATTAACAGAAGTCTGCACAAGATTAAATACAATCTTGAAGCTGCAATTATGCTGTTTTTCAAGCACTTGAAAAGTCCAAGCTGCATTTGCTCTGGTGTTTCTACTACAGCTGAGTTTAAAAAGGATTAACACCACATTTCAAAATCTGGAGAAGAAACTCCCCCTTCTGAATTGTAACAAATCAGTACCAAGGAGCAGTTGCATATGGAAAATACTACCTGGAGAGCTGTCAAGCATACTTGTATATAGCATAGCTACATGATCTAAAAATTGTTAGCAAGATGTCTGTATTTTCTAAAGGCTGACTAGGTCTGCAGCTTGATAGAGTGCAGTGTGTTACTGCTGTTTGTGCCTCATCAAGAGGCCTGCCCTTTCTTTGTCTGCCTTCTGCTCTTTCTTATCCATGGCAGAAATGATGTTTTCAGTTAGACCAGGTGATATAGTTAGAAAAAAAAAAAAGGGTTGGGTTTTGTTTGGGTGGGTTGTGTTTGGTTTTTGGTTTATTTTTAAAAGCCATAACAACCTGTCTTGACACAAACTTGCTTATGTTAGGTCATCTTATGCATTGGATAATAAGATGCCTTTTCCCTATGCATCTTGCTCTTAAATGCTCAAACAGCAGTGACTCTTTGTTGCTTCTCTAGCAGGAGCTTCACCTACTTAAAGTGAGCATATAAGGTGTTTTCTCTTTGGAATTGCATATATTCTCAAAATCATTGTTCTCCTGGCTAGTTTGCCTAATCTAGGTTAGGAATGTTGATACCATTGATGAGTATGGATTTCTGTGGATCACCATTCTCCTTTTGGAAGTCCTCCTTCTTCAGAGACTTACAAGTAAGCATATGGTATTAAGAAAAAATGAATTCACTCAGGCAATTCTTTTATTACATTAAATTTATTTATACTCTGCAGTTGTATTCTGGAGGGTTTTGGGCGAAGGTAGGTTCTCTCTTTCACACTATTCCCATCTTATCAGGAATATCCTTTGCTTCCAAAGGCACAGAAGGGAAAATGATCATTCCAGAAACCTACCTAAGCATGTCAGATGTGTAATGTCTGGAGCACGTGTTGCTTTTGCTGACAGTTTCAAACAGGGCGTTTGTAAAATGCAATCAGGAATTTTCATGCAAGTGTTGAACTTTAGAGTTTCCAAGTTCACATTCTAAAACTGGAATGATGGCAGCTCTAAATAGCAGGTGCAATCCTGCTAGCCATTGTTGTAGAGAGAGAACTGCTGCTTCCTGTCTGGAAAAAAAACATCCTGCTTGCTGAAAGGCTTCTTCACATGCTGCGTGCTTCTGTCCCACTTTGCCATTTTCTTCTCCCTGCATCATGGAATTCTTCAAGGAATGTACAGTCTTTCTCCCTAAGAGTGCTTCCTGCATGTTGCAGCCCACAGTTTCACCCTGAGGAGGATGTCTGTTCCTAGTAAGTCTGGGTGGAAATACTGGCAATTAAATCTCCTTTGCACAGTAGTTGAAGTTGCATTAGTTTCTGCAGAACTCTGTCATATCTGGTATTGTCACTGCAACATATGTAGCAAAGTAGAACTTCACTGAAACTTGAGAAAGGTTCTACATAATGGTGGTTTATTCCACAAATATTATTTACTAGAAATGCCAGAAGTTATTTTTAAACCATTGCATAATATTGAAAAAATAAATACCTTTTCTTCCAGTAAAGTGTTGCTGCTTGAATAAGTTTAATTTTTTTTGCAAGATGTCAAAGTTCAAGTAAGGAATAGGCATGAGATGAGTTTTCCTGAAAAATATATAGAAGTGATAGTTACCACAAGTATCTAGGAAACGTAGTTTAGTAGTAGTTTTTTGACAATGACCAATTTGGGGAATGTTAATTATAATTTAACCTGACTTCTCATTTCAAGTGCCATATTAAAACACTTAGAAAATAATGTTGTGTTTACTAGACATGAGTATCAGAGTATTAACTGGCATGTCTACTCTTGGCCATCCTTGCACATAAAGGAGCATTCAAGCATAGGAGTGAAAACAGAATTAATTTTTCAATTTATTACAGTCCATGACTCTGGTGCCAGTTATGGTGAACTGGACATTTGCCTGGTAGTAACTGGTAACCCTAATGATTGAGGTAACATGTTCTACTGACCACATTGTGTGATAATCCTTGTTCAAATCCATCTGAATAAGTGATCTGAAAGGTGGTAAATTGCACTAATCAAGAAAATCTATCCCTCACAAATTTATCTCCACACAATAGCAGAAGAGACTTTGCATAACTCTCTGACAGATAAATCAGGCTTTGATTTAAAAACTACAACTCTTGTAAAAGCTGACTTGTTCATACCTGGTAGCAGGACTGAGTTTTGCTGCTTGTTTTGCCCAAGCATGTATCTGTCACGTGTCCTACATCTCCTGTAGACACCACATAGAGGAACAGAACCCCCCTGTTGCTGTCTGGGAAAGATGCATTGGTACTGAGGCATAGCCAGCCTCAGTGAGGTGCCATCTTCAGGAGATTAGGATACTGCTGGTGGAGCACAGAGGATTAATGCCCAGTCTCCAGTAGGTGAGGAATCTGTTACTCTCCAAGGCAGGTGTTTCCCAGCCCGCTGTTCCCTTTTCTCCAGTGATCACACTCATGACACTTCTGACACTTGTAAAATCTTCTAGCAGCAGATAATGCACAAGGGAGTATGTATTCCAAAAACAGAGACTAGTCCAATGAAGGTGTATTCTGTGTACTAAAGCAATAACTGTATTTTTTTTCTTGCACTGCAAATAAACTGTTGACATGGGATTCTACCTGCTAAAGCTTCCTTTTTTTGTTGTTAACTTTTAAGGATAAAAACGCACTTTGCTCCCCAATACAGAGTTGCTGTATTAAAAAAATATGGGAAATCAAGGTGTAAATTTGTCAGAACTGTTCTCTTGCATCATTTTGCCAGCAAATATGTCTATCTCTTTTTCTCAGTTTCCTCAGGGAGTTATTTCAGTAGCAATGGCATGCTCTTACGTAGCCTTTTCTGATGCAGAAATGGTGCCATCTTCCATGACAGTGGTGGGATGGTTTTTTTTGTTTCTGCTTCTGTGTAGTTTTTGAATGAGATTATGTATGGAGATTTATCTGTGCAAGTGAAGAGGAGACTTTACTACCTCCCCCACTGCCACTGACTCAATTTATCAGTAATTGTATTTTACAGAAGATTTCTGAAGTCCAGCTTGCTAGAAGAGGAATACTGCAGGTTTCCATTCCTCAGCTTAGCTATTTCTGCACAGCACAGACAGCACTGTAGGTGTTTTATCTGAAGAGCACAGGTCAGTTCCACTCAGGGATCAGGACAGCAACCTCTTACTGGTGAAGACTTTCTGACTCAGTTATGTGCCTAACCTACTTTGCTCTTCCCATTGTTTTGCAAATACGCTATTTATCCAAAATCAGAGCTTTTGAGCTTCTGACTCCTGTCTCTGGAGTTTTAAATGTGGACCCAGTTCATTGTTGTTATGTGGACTGGCTCATATATTTCTGAGACTGGAAAGATGTTTTATATTCCCTTTTGCTGTGTGTAAGATTAAAACTTTTGAAAGCTGCTCCAGAAAGCACTGAGAGACATCTAAAGACTCCTTAGTAAAGACCTTTGTTCTGAATCACATCTGCCCGGTAAACACTAGTTCTCTTTTGTCTTTTATTTTAAATTTATCATCTAGTTGTTTGTTTATTTTGGTGGTTTGAGCCCACTTGTTTCTTTTTTACCCAGCAGCAGATGATTTCCATGATTAAAATTTAGCAGGTGTCTTTTGTGGTGGTGGTTTCATGTAGCACATACTCAAAACCCGGGAAAAATGTCCCATAGGTAACTTGTTTATATTTTCAACTTTTATTTCCAGAATAATAATATTTAAAATATCTAAAATTAATAATACTGGGGTTGTGCTGGTCTTGGAACACAGATGACCGAGTTAAAATACTGCAGGCAAGATCATTGTTCCAGAAAAATGTAAAAGTTGCTTTTTTCTCTGCATTGCTGAGGAGATGGTCTGAATTGTTCTTTTTCTTAGGGTTAGTTGGGCATTTTCTCTCTTGGATTCTTTTGTCTATGTCGTTTGGCTTTTCATGTATTTTCTAGAATTTTGTACAAATCTTTTTAAAAGTTTTCTTTAAACTTCATTGTAGAGTTCAAAAAACATTTCAGACTTTTTTCGCTAGAAGTGTAAGGGTTTTGACTAACACTTTTTGTCTATTCTTTAATTAGAAAGCTGGAAAATTTGCATTTTGAAACATTAGACAATGCTTCTGCTGCTAACACAGAGGGGTGTGCAGTAACATCCAGGAGTTACTGGCTCTAGGTGTAGATGTGGCAGTTGAATATTTTTCTGCTCCTGGGGAGAAAATTTTCCTGTTCCAGTCAACACTGTTCTGTGAAAGTTCTACATAATTAATGGCAAAGGACACTGCATTTATAACTGCAGTATGGATGCTTTTCTGCAAAAATCATTCCTTTATGCTTATTTTGGAAATTTGTAATGTGCTACAGAGTTCATGAACCTGTAGATTCAAATACAAATTCAGTGATAGACTGCATCACAGAGGGAAAGGCCACACAAGTGCCAGTACAATATTTGCATCTTTTCTGATTTGTTTATTCTTTTGAAGTCAGCAGTGAATAAAAATCTAACTGGCAGTCATTTCAAGGTTCAAAAAAGTATCCTGTATCTATAATATGGTGTGGTGGGATCTGTTTAGTTCTTAATTGAAATCCTCTATTCTGATCTTGAAGAACAGTCCCTTAATATGTTGCCATAGGAAACCTGTTTCACACCTATTTTCCTCCCTGAAGAAGAAGTGGTATTTTCTTGCCCTGCACTTTAAGTCAAATACCACTTGTTTTGTTCATATCTACTTGTGAAGTTGGTGAATTCATCTGAGAGCAGTATTACCCACTAATTGTTCCCAGGCTTTTTTGTTTGGAACCCCAACTGGTGATGGGCCCCTTTGCTTTTCTTCCCATAACCATGTATGTTATCTTTTACATGTTCTCCATATTTTTTCCCCTGGTTTTGATATATCTGAGTTATTTAAGTACTCTTTGGATTGTTTCATCCCATTTCTTCCTGTTGACGTTTCTCCCTTTCTTTGTTAGGTTTTATCACACAAAATCCCTGGTAAGTTTTCAACACCATCTTTTCCCCTGTCTCTCTGTTCAATCCCATGTCAAGAGCTTTACTGTTTGATGCATTCATGTGCCTGTGGAATTTGAAATGCTACATGGGGAATTCATGGTATCTTAGAGAGCTTCAGAGGTATTTGTGCAGCTACACTCCACAAAACAGTTGCTTAGTAAGGGACCTATTTTTAGAACTGAAAAAAAAAAAAAATCATTTGGGTTCCCTACTTAAATGGAGATGTCAGTGTTATCTTAAAATCTGAATGAGGAGACTTGTTTAAATTTCAAAATTAATAAGTGGCAGGAAGGAGGACTGAGTCCACAGATGTGATGGTGGTGATATAGGAAAGCACAGGAAAATAAGAGGAAATGAGAGCACTGATGGTGCAGACATGTGAAGACTGTGATAAAACATTCCTTGCTTCTGTCTCTTGCCTGAACTCATCTTTTCTTTGCTGCTTGATTAAAATTTCAATGGAAGGTATTATCTCTATTATGTTTCTGTAACACTATTCAAATAATTGTTTTGCTCCTGCAGTTTAATTATATTTTTGCACTGAACATTTTTTTTAATTATGCTGTTTCTTCTCATTAGCCCCAAGATCACCACTAGATTAGACACGTTCGTAAGTCGCTATATGATATTACATGCTGGGTTTTTTTCTGTTTTAGTTCAGTGTATTTTGCTCATTGTGTGTGTTTGTCTGTTCTCATGATCTACAGCCCTTTCATACGTCAGTTGCTTGAAAATTGGTCTTGAGATGAAAATTCTCCTGTCTGTTCAGCTCCTCTGTATAGGAGGAGTAGGGCTTGTAGCCTAGGCCAACATTATGTGCTCTGCCTTCTGCCAGCAATTTACATCCAAAGACCTGCTGCTTTCTAGTTTGCTCAATCTTGGTGGTACTGTAAAATGCTAAGAGCAAGTTAAATGGCCTCTGTGTGCATATCCCTTCTTGGATCTCGAATACTTGCTAATTATCTGGGTTATTGACTGACACATAGCTTTTCCTAGAGTGTATACAAAGTTTTATAATCTTTTTGTTGTCCCCCTGCCCCAACCCTGGGCCAAGTGTTGCTCTTTTTTTACTGAGAGCAGGTACTCATGTAATATTTGTCCTAGAACCAAAGAAAATTGTTTTTCTATCTTCTGTGTACCTAAACTATTATTTCTTTGCTTAAAATGGCAATAGGTTTATACTTACAGGGTGTTCTGTACTAGTAAACTGGCTATCAGAAGTAGCTAACATGGCTTTTTTGTTTGACAAGAAGGAAAACAGTTTTCCTGCAAAGTTGCAGGCAGGTGAGAAGCTGGCTGGACAAGCATTCTTCTGTCACTGCCTGTGTTTAAAAGTACTTGATTTGCCTGGTAGAAAAGAGAGTTGATGGTAACTCTCCTCTCAAGGGAATGTAAAAAATTAGGATCCTGCCCTGTAGTCTTAGCCATAAAAACACATTGAAACCTATTCTTCCTTTGAAGGAAGATCAAGTTGACTGAAAGATCTTGGTAGTCCTCCTGTGTTGGGTGTTTTTAGTAAAAGATTCTGAGTAAGGTTATATCAAGTTATATAAAAATAAAAGACTTCTTATAACTTCTTTTGCTGGCATCCACAATTTTTTTCCCTTGGGTTTTAGCAGCCTGCTGAGAATGATGTCTGCTTGTGTGGCTAGACAGTAGTTTGAAGCTTGGATTAACCTCTAAACTACTTATTTGGACTGTGGTTTTCTCTTGCAACAGCCATAATCACAAACTTTAATGAACATCCAGCAGGATGTTAAAGGAAATAAGTACTGAACATGATTAATGGTGGTTACTTTTAGCTCTTCTGGTAGCATTTGTGCTTTTCCCTGAGTTGGGAACTAAGTTTTCCAACTCTGCTACTTATAACCTTAACTGAAATTATGATCAGAGCGCAGAGCTTGAGGCAAGCTGGTGTTAAGATCTGCAGTGTATCCTCTCTTTTCCTTCCTTTTACCTCCTTTAACCAAATTCCCATGCTGAATTTCAGGATGTACCAAAGTGTCTGTAGTAGCTTAATGTTAATTTTAAAAAAATCTCTAAATCAATACCTTGTTTTTTATGTTCCTTCTTTCCATTACTTAGTGTAGTATTCAGTGAAAATATCAAACCTCATCTGGCTTTGCTCAGTGCTGTCTCACACGGCTGCAGCAGGCACAAGTCTGTGGGTGGAAAGGCTGGATGTTTTGACACCTTGGTTGGCAGCAAGTGAACACACCAGTCAACACTGTCAATAATTAGTGAATAAATCTAGTTTCCTAAGTATGTGCTTAAAAAACCTCACTGAAGCTACTCTAGGATCAGTGCATCTTAAAATGACAGCACTTAACTAGAAGTGTAGCTTCATGTGCCAGTTCCTAACACATGCCTCACTTTGTTCTCAAGTCATAAAATGTGTGTTCTGACTGGACAGTAGTTAAATAGTTACTTTTGAGATAAATTGGCATTGTAAGGCTTCAAATTATTTGATATTTGAGTCACATTCATCTTTTAAAAAAAAAATTTGATGGTACAGGCTATGACCAGGCTCCAAAACACTTGTTTAGTTCATGTTTGGAGGACTTGGCTGGGAGCATTTTAATGTGAAAACTCACATTTTGCAGGTCTAATTTTTTTTTTGTTTTGCCAAAAAAAAAACCATGCTGCAAAGCAAACAGCTTCTGTACCCAGGTATAAAGCGACCAATCTATGGGAACTGCAGACTAATGATTGACAAAATAATTGAGTTTCTCATCTTTCAAGTTCACACTCTTTTTTTGCCCTTAAAGGACTGCCAGACAGTTTCTGAGGGAGTGTTTTTTGCCAGCTCCCATCAGCTGTTACAAAGCATGAGAATTTTTCTTCAAAATTGCTATTTTTAATTGTTCTTGTATAACATTTATTTTTATATATCATTAAATGTAAATACCATGGTAAATAAATACTTTCTGTCAATAACAAAGCAAGTGTGTTGCTGCTTTCAAAGTAGGCTGGCTAATTTTTGAGCAGAAAAGAACATCAAGTACCAGCTACTTTAGAGATAATGTAAACAGCAAAAAAAACCCCAGGATGTCATTCTACCTTTTGTGATTTAAAAAAACCCTTTTAATTCTCTGATAAATATCTACAAAGGAATTATAAATAATATACCACAATTAATAGATAACTGTGCCCAAGTGCAAAGTCGAATCCAATCTGCTTTTCATAAAGAATTTAACTGTGATGAAAACCTGCTTTGTCCTTGAATTCAGCTGCCATTACTACTTAGTACTAACTTAGGTATATTGAATAAGAAGGGGCTGGACAGTTTTAGTGTTGTGTATTCCCCTTTTATACTTTCTGCCCTGTTTTTCCTGTAATTTCTCTTGAGCTAGCTCTGAGCTTCCTGTGTAATAATGACTTTTAAATTAGAACTAATGACTACTGTATGGAACTAAGCATTATGCTGCATTTTAAAGCAAAGGTGAACTCTCAGGGACAGCGATGCATTTAATGTTATACTTAGGGGGGTTTAAGTGCATAAAAGTAAGTTAGAAAATCTGGTCATTGATAAAGCAAAGTTAGTGAAGATTTTGTAATATTTTTACATACTAAAATAGCTTTCTGGTGATTATTATCCGTGATCAATCAAGGCTGTTGCACAACCTGTTGTCAAACTTGTTTTGTCTCTGTATGGAAAGAACCTGATTAGGTGTAGGTAGTGATAATGCTCAAAAATAAACTCAGGATTTAGGAGAAGCAAGTCTGTCTGAAAGGAAAGGTATCTGTGTGGTGTTGGTACACTCTAGCATGAACATAATGACCAAAACCACCCTGACACCACAAATCTAAAAGCAGGCACTTTCAGTTGTGTAATTTTTGTTTCTGTTCAAAGCCATGCATTTCAGCTCTGGAGGTTACCCAGCCTTCAATTTGCTGAAGAATTTAAACATTGCTTAACATGAGACTAGTCTTGTTAGTTAAAGGCTGAACCCTGCATGACCCAGTTCCCACATACACTAGAACCCATCTGGATTTCTTCCCTTCACTATAAACCTTACAAAACCCATTGTCATTGAATTTCAACAGATTTAAAGAATTCAGCTCACTGAATGCCATTCCTGGTAACTGCATGTAAGAGAATGAGATATTTTAGTGATGCTTTGCCATGCTTCTGCTGTTACATAAGCTGTGCAGTCACACACCTAGCATTAAGTTCAAACTATTTTTGTTAGGGTTTTAGGATTTTGTAGAATTCAATCTCTTCACCAAACGGTGTAAATTCAGTTGGGATTAGCACATACAAATTAACAGAAATACATTTTGGGGGCTGATCACCTTTCTAGGTAATCTTGGGAAAACTCATTGGCTTACTCACACCCATTTCATTAGTGTTTACTGGGGTTATTTTTCTTTTTTTGTAGCCTTCTGATTCCACAGATGATAAAAACAAACTGACTGGTTATGAGAGCTTGTGTCTGGGAAGAAAACTTAGTGCAATGAGAGAGAACTGTAGAAGTTAAAAAGGGCTTTGTAAACAAGGCTTAATCATGTCCCATTCTGCTGCTGGTTTAGAGGAAAGCTGATGATCTGGGAGGTGTTCCCTGTAGGTAGATTAAACTCTAGTGGTCTCTCTAGATACAATATTTAATAAACTAGCAGAAGGTTGGAGAAAGACTGTGAGCAAATAAAGGAAAGTAAAACTTGATTTTATGGGACAGAGGTATGGAAGTGTGGTGGGAGGCATTCTTAATCCACTGAAGCCTGAAAGGAGCTTTTCCCCTCGTTTCTTACTCACCAGCCTCCCACACTGTGCTAAAAAGAAAAAGCAGACTATTTTCTGTAACTGGAGTGTTTCTGTGAATTAATACCATGGTGGTGTGGTGACCAGAAGGTGAAAGAGCTGATAGGACAGCTTTCCAGAGAAGTGTAGTTCTCATCATGTGACAGGGCAAAGAATACTAAATTACTGGAATTAAAACATATTCTTACCCTTATTGCTAACCTCATAGGTGTTATCAAAACAGTGCCTAGGTTCTTGTAGATAAGAGATACTCAGTTCCTAAGTAACCTTTACACAGAAGCAGGGAGTTTCTAGGGGAGTGGGTAACAGTCAGATAACATTTGAAAAGCCTTCTTTAAAAATGGAACAGGCAGAATATTCCATTTGCTTAGTGGGCTGGAAGCAGCTAACAAAATCTAAGGGAATTATGTAGAAAATGTAGAACATCTTTCTGCTAACATGGTTGTTTTCCATTATCTTTGACTTGCAGGTTTGTCTTTTTTTCTCCTACCCTCCCCTTTTTGGGGGTGGAGAACCTTGGCTTGAACAGCAGTAAGACCTCATGTGTCTTTGCAGATCCCTTAGAAATAGCCCCCTAGAAAGGGCCTGGTCTTCTTAGAGTTGTCCTGTTATTTTGGGAGTACAGACTCCAGGAAGGTGAACATTACTGTGTGGTGATGAAAAGGCTTCAGGCCCGACCAATTAGTGGAGACACAGCTCTATTTACTCCCCATTTAAAACAGCATGAGATAACCATGTGTCTTTTAAAAAAAAAAAAAATTCTCTTTAAATGAGGAAATCAATATTGTTGCAGTTAAGTGATTATGTTCTTTAAAAAAAATAAAATTACAAATTTCCATTTTCTTTGGAACATGGATCTTAAGTACAAGAAGATGCCTTAAGAGTGTTGTCTCAGTATATGTATATACCTGAGAAGTATCACACAGTATTACCCATAAAATAAAACATAAAAACTGAGATCACACAGTATGATCCATAAAATTCTCTCTCTGGTAAAAAAAATAGCAATGAACCTGATATATCTTTATGTATATAGTTTATACACAGTTGCATTATAAAATACATAGATATGTTACAAACTGTAATAAAAAGACAAAACAACTTTTTTACACCATATAATACCTTCCCTAAGTCAAGTATGCAGAAATGAGAGTGAGGGGGGGAAAAAAACCCCAAGTCCTTAATTTATGTGTACTTTTTCAGATTTGTGGCATGTTGGATTTGATCAAAAAATATTATACATGAACTTATTATTGGTTGTTATGCCCTTCACCAGCCAGTATTTCTGTCCAGTGTCTTTTAAAGAGCAATCCTTCAAGTAACTTGGCTAGAAGTATTAACATCAGTATTTTAATTAAGGGGGTTGTGACTACAGTCACTCAGTTCAAAAATTTATTATGCATATGCAAAGTGTTATTACAGAAATACTTCTGTATCTGAACTTTTAAAAGGATCTACTTATGCTTAGTTTTCTTTTTTTTTTCTGCAGTTATTATTTTAAAGGTTGGAAAAAATGGTAGTCAAACTGACAAGTGGTAGTGTGCTGTTTTATGCTCAGATATCAACTCAAGATGTTAAACTAGTACAGTTTATCAAAAATATTTACCTTTAGTCTTTCATTTTGGTTTGTCTATAGGCCTTCTATTGCCATGACTTCTAAACAATCTCACACATTTCAATTCATGTATCCATAAAGCATCTATGCCTTTTAAAGAAAGGGACTTGGGGCAGAAAGGGTGCAAGTAGTGTTCAGAGGAATTCCCATCTTGATTCTCCTAGGTTGTCTCCTAGGACAGACATGTGATTGCTGAAATTACTGAGCAAAAGCTACTTAGATTCTGCAAATAAGGAACATAAACTAGAGATCTGCATAAATTAAAGTTTTCTGAGCGTGGTGCATGGTGACAGGGGGTTCTGTGCCAGAAGAAAGTCCAATTTCTGGGTCTTAGCCTAGAACTAAGAACTGAAAACAATTGTGAAGTAAAATCTAGCAGCCTTCTTTGTCTTTAGAGTTTTATTCAAAATGGTTTATTTGCTTCATTTATCTCATTACAGGTGGTAGCATTATCTACATCTATCAGCAGAAAGGAGGAAAATTAATATATGCCAATTGCTAAAATTAAAAAAAAAGAGAGACAAGAAATTTAAAAAGGTCTGATAAGATGATGCTGTTCAGTTATCTTAGGCAATTCTTCTGAGTTAGTTCATCCCTTGGGAATAGTTTATCTAAAGAATAGTTGTAGAAAATATATTTTCTCTCAAGAAAGCTTCATTGCATTAGGAACCTAGAGCTAAGTATATGTGATGATCCCATTTAGTGCAGAACTTTGTCAAAGAGATGTCTGGTGAGGCCAGGACAGGTCATTTGGGTTAGAGTACAAAGGAAGGTCCTTGGTTTCCCCCACTACTGCTGTAGTCCAGAGCACACTGGCTGAAAGATTGCTCTCTGTAGGAAATGGCAATTATCTAGCTTTATAATGTTAAATATGATACATTGCTTCTAATCCCTATGGCCAGCTTGAATGTGCTCAAGATGGTCAGAAGCCTGCTGATAAGTGCCTAGTATTTCATCTGCTCTGGCTACAAGATCTGAGTGTCCTGGCATCTCTTACTGCCTCTCAACTTTGTGGTCTGGGCTAGCAGGTAGTGACTACCAAACCTGGCTTCTGAGAAGCCCTCAATCCAGTGCTGTCCCATCACTGTTGCTCCCTTCTGAAGACATTTTGAGAATGGGTGCTTCAGCTGCTCTGAACGTGAGGTGGATTGCCCACTCTGAGCCTTTTTCCCTCAGGGTACATACTTGGGCTGGTTTACCTCTGGTTAGGTGTTAAAAGCCTAAATCCAGGCCTTGCAGAGGATGAGCTGTCATCCAGAAATGATCTTTCAGCAGCAAAAGTAGTTTGCCAGATGCAACCTTGCCGAGCAGAGTAGCCCTTTGTCTCTGTTCTTCTGTTACTGATTGTCTTTATCTGAGGAGCAGCAAGGCCAATGTCATTCCAGTCCATGTGGGGAGGGGTTCTTATGGTTTTGCTGGGCTTTAGGTTTTTATGTTTATGATAGTACTCAAGTATTCTAGTCTGAACACATTTTTATATGGTTCAACCAGTTCTTAACTGTGATGTAAAGTTTCTCTAGAAGGGCCTATGGTTGCCCTTGAATTAAAATCCTGTGTCTTTCCCTGGGGGCTGCAGATTAGGAAGTACCTACAGAATATCATCAGCTGACAGTCTGCAAGCAGGAATTGCCTTCCACTGTGAGGAAAAGAGATTTCTTTCTTACTGCTGGCCAACTTATTCCTCCCAGATAAACCCTCAGAAGGAAGGTTTGCTCAGCGTTCAGCTTCATGTTTTAGTTGAGAGAGATTTAGTCAGAGCAGATCCAGACAGACGGTGCCTTTCAAGCTGGGAGGGGAACCATACCTCTCAAAGTGCCCCTCTGTTGGTGGGACAGACACACCAGGGTGGTCACTTGTGACCTTTGTAGTCTTTGTAACTGAGGATCCTCCCAACACCCTGCACATTCCAAGGGCAGTTCTGCATCTGGTGGCTGAGGGAGAACTGAGTTCCACCATCCGTATCACCCACCTGTCAGTGCCTTCAGAGAGGAGGAAAGCTGCACTCATTTGGTGGAGAGAGTGCTCTGTGTTAACGTTTTAATTTAACAGGCTTTTAATTTCAGATGGAAGTATTTTGCTTATTCTAATTAGATTTTTCTGTGGCCTCAGGCAAGTTTCAACTGAGATGAATTTTTAATGTCTTGTCGAACTGAGGCCTACATCCAGACAGCTTGTGCTGCGTGACGTTCCGTCTTCCACCACGTAGTAAAGCAGCACTTGTGGGAGCCTTTTGTCTGCCATGGAACATGCTGTTGTTCTTCCATCCTGTTTTGTACCTTCAGTGCCTTTGTGTGGCAGACAGCTGTTCCTTTCTCCCCTTGCTTTTTCCCTTAGTTACTGCACGCTGCCTCCTTTTCCAGCATTATTACTGTTGGCTTTCCTTTGAAGTGGGCTGGCGTGGAGAGTGTTTGGAGGAAGAAATTATCCTTTGTTACTTCTCTAAATCCTTATAGTTCAGCTCAGAAACCTCATTTTGCTGTGCAGCAGGAACAGGCATTTCTTCATGACAGATTTTAGACCATCTGAGCAACACCAATTCTCTTGTCAAGGTCAGTCAGGCTGGTTAAAATGAAATGCTATCATGAGGGTTTTTCCTCTCCTAACTCTTGAGAATTAGAAAAACCTGAATCCCTCTGACCTAATAAGAGGTTATGTCTCATAAGATTTCTCTTCATCATATCCTAATTTAGTTTTCAGATCCATAACTTAATTTTTTGGTTTATTTTCTGACAGGACAACAAAAGGATAGCACTGATAGGGTAGGAACAAATATGTATTTGCCTTTCATTTCTACAGTATTTCACACAAAGTGAAGTGTCACTGTTTTTTTCCCTTATCAGCTTCATATGAACACTTCAGTCTTATGTTTAAAACATAATGTACTACTACACAGAGCAAAGCCTAAAGAAAAGTACTAGTTTGAGCAGAAACTTCTTCAAAGAATATTTATGTTGGTGAAGTGAGCTTGGTTTGAGGGTGTAATCTCAGGAGAAGGTGCTCCCAGTGATGGATCACTGGAATGCAACCTAAATAACTCAGAACAGTTTTTATTTAGTTTGATTTTATGTTATGTGATCTGTGCTCTGTGATGGTTTTCATTACATTACAGTTACAAGGTATTTAATTTTTTAGTGTCTTTTCAGTGTCTGTGAAATCTCAAAATAAGCATTTTTTTTTATTGTCTTAACAGGACATGGAGCAGATGTGAAATGTGTTGACTGGCACCCCACCAAGGGATTAGTTGTGTCAGGAAGTAAAGACAGCCAACAGCCCATCAAGTTCTGGGATCCAAAGACTGGCCAGAGCCTTGCCACGCTGTAAGTTCTTGCCCACAGACTTTGATTTGCTGAAATATAGGCTAACTTCATCATTTATTTTTTTCTCATTATCTTTGCAGCCATACACAATTGCTTCAAACATAAAGCTGGTGGTTTAGCTGTACTAGAAAATCTAGAGGATAGATGAAAGCAAGTCTATACTTGTAACTTTAATTGTGACTAGATCTACTAGTCACACAGTTCTCTTTTTGGAAAACAGTACTGGGATATGGAAATGCAAATGAGATGTTTCATCTCATCTGAAGAATTTCTTATGCTGCAGTGAAAATGTGCACAGTAACTACATACTCTCAGTGAGCACTACCAGATTCTCTGGAGTACAAAAGGCACAGGAGCTTTGCACAGAAAGCCACAGTATTCTGGTTTAGTAGCCTGAACTACTTTGTTATTTAGTTGAATACCTGGGACTTGTAAAATATCACATTTCTACTGGTGTCTGAGGAAGCAGTATCTGGACAAACAGTCTTTCTCTGGTTGCAGCCACGCTCATAAAAACACAGTGATGGAGGTGAAACTGAACCTGAATGGCAACTGGCTGCTCACAGCTTCTCGTGATCATCTCTGCAAGCTCTTTGACATCCGTAATCTGAAAGAAGAACTGCAGGTCTTCAGGGGTCACAAGAAGGAAGCCACAGGTCAGAATTAGTTATATTATGTGGATATTTATTAGTAAGTTTGGATTAAAATCAATGGTTTTGAGATTCTGATTTCCATTCATGAGAAATCCAAGCGTTGCACTGTGTGATTGTGGTTTACTTTGTATTTCAGCTGTGGCCTGGCATCCTGTTCATGAAGGGCTGTTTGCCAGTGGAGGATCTGATGGCTCTTTGTTGTTCTGGCATGTTGGGTATGTGGCATTTTCATCAGCATGTTGAAAGATGCTGGTCAGATGTACAAGCTATTATACTAAACATAAAAGACACTTTTCACCTTTGAATCTGCATTTTAACGTGTGTGTTTGTGGTATAGTTTTTCTCTGTACCTGAGGAAGTTTGTGAATATGCTTCATTTATGAAGAAGTTTCCCTTTACAGATGTTTAAAGGATACAACTGCACAGAAAATAGTCTTTTGCTTTGTGTATTGTCTGTAGCAGATACCTGTGTGACAGGCTTTTGCTTTTTGGTTTGTTTTTATGAATCAGGGTTGAGAAGGAGGTTGGTGGGATGGAAATGGCCCATGAAGGAATGATCTGGAGTCTGGCATGGCATCCCCTTGGACACATTCTCTGTTCAGGCTCAAATGATCACACCAGGTATTTTGAAGTATTTAATGAAAAGATCTAAGGGAATGTATGTACATTTAGAAACTAGGAAGGTACATGGCATCAGTGAACAAAGAATAGGTTGGAAAGCTTCTGGTACACAACCAGTGGTCAAGGCAGAGAGACAAACTTCACTAAATGAGAAGGTACTGACATTTTACATTAAAAGGTAGAACCTAACCTCTTGTCCTTCATCTAAGGAAGCCTTAGAAGGTACTAGGATTTTGGGGTTGGGTGAGCTTTGAAATCTTCTGAAGAAAATTTTTAAAGAGAATTGCTGTAGTTTCTTGCTGAAGAAATATTATCTCCAACAGCATTTTTTCCCACAGATCATCTGTTGGTCATGTCTGTCTTCTCACATTGCAAACATGTTTGAAGGCATACAGTTCCTGCTTTTAGGTTGAACATGCTGTAAACATGGAGTGTTTCCTAAACTGAGTGGATTTTTGTGTGTGAATCTGTACATTGACAAGTCTATTTGTATAAGAAGAATATATTTGAATTGAGCAAGAAGTTTTTGGAATGGACTAGAAAGCCTGTTCAGGATCTGATGTTGATGCCTGGTACTTCTTTCTGTCCCTTACAGATTGAAGTAGCTGCTGAACTGTAACAATATTATTCAATGTGATCATTGTTGGGGCTTTTTTTGGTTTGAACCTCACAACTTAATGTTCCAATCTGGTGCTGAACTGAATTTAGTAAGAGTTGAATCCTTATATAATTAAGATAGCACACTAAAAGTTAAATTATTTAATTAGAAGTAGTTAATACTCTTGACCCATTATTTAGATCATATCACTTCCCTTTGACAGCAAGTTTTGGACTAGAAATCGGCCTGGAGATAAAATGCGAGATCGCTACAACCTGAACCTGCTGCCTGGGATGTCAGAGGATGGTGTGGAATATGGTAAGGTGATTCCCTCAGCATGGAAGGAGGAGCTGTGGGGTCAGGACCAAGCCTTGGTTGTTAGCTGACACTAGGCTGTGCAGCTTCTGGTTGAGACAGTGAAACAGTATTCTAGCACTGGTGACTGCCTAGACAAAGAGTTTTTTTCCTGAGGATGATTTTACTCCCATGTTATCAGTGATCACCATTCCAACAATGAGTTTTCTTTTGTTTCCACAGCTCCAGGAGGTAAGACCTGCTCTGTCAATCACAGGAAGGAGGTTTGGCTCTCCCTCTGGCAGTATCTTCAGTTTACTTTTATTCTTCAAAACTTCATGTGACTTCAAGACTTACGACAGTCCTGAACTGCAGCTGGAAAATCTTTCAAATTATTGAACTTGACTTAAAAATCATAAAACTTCATGCCCCTCTTAAGGATTTTTCTTGGTGATTTTGGGTTGCTCAGGGTTGCCCAGGTCTATGGCATGCCTCAGCAACCTTTTCATTCCTGGGCTTTCACCTGTTCCATCAGATGATTTGCTCTTTGGGAATGTTAATTAAAATGCTGCACTTTAATCCAATTTAAGTTTTAAAATACATAGATTTGTTATAACAAAAAAGGGGAATGGGTTTGGGTTGTTATTTCTTTCTCTGAGCTTCTAAATGTAACTTTCTTGGAAGGACAGATTTCCTGACCTTTTGGGGGGGGTGTATGAATCTGAATTTGCAGTTCTTTCAGTATCCTGTAATTCATGTATGGAATTATAAAGTGACCTACCAGTTCTGAAACACATAATTATAAATTACCAATGATAAAAGCATGTGAAAATCCAAAGGGGTAAAAAAGAAAATGTAAAGAAAAATGTTGCTAGTGTAGAGAGCTATTTTTTTTTCTCTAGATGATCTGGAACCCAACAGCCTGGCAGTTATCCCTGGGATGGGAATACCTGAACAACTGAAAATAGCCATGGAGCAGGAGCAGATGGGTAAGTAGGAGCTATGGGGAGGCATTTCCCCAAGCCATCCAGATACTGTGTGACTTCTCATTCAGTCTTTTCATATATTTGTGTAGCACAGATGCTTTTTTTTAAGGTTCTGCATTGTGTATATTTCCCATGTAAAGAAGGAAGAGTTGAAAACCTCTCTGTCTCTTTGCTAAATAAGCTGCAAAGAGAGTAAGAGGATTTCCCTGTAAACCTGCACTGCTCTGACTGTTTGTCTCCCTGGTGCTCAAGGGAAAGATGAGTCCAATGATATTGAAATGACAATCCCAGGACTGGATTGGGGAATGGAGGAAGTAATGCAAAAGGACCAAAAGAAGGTGCCACAGAAAAAAGTGCCCTATGCAAAACCAATACCAGCACAGTTTCAGCAGGTGAGTACCTGATACACAGCAACCAGGAGAGCAACTTGTTATTTTCCCAGCTTCAGAAAGTGTGTGGCTGTTGAAATGTTTTGGATTTCCTGTATCAGCTCCTTTCTGTCAACACCCAGTGCAAAATAATTAACACAGTTGTTAGTTTAATGACTATTTCAGCATAAAATATTTGGTTAAATCCTCGTATCTTGTATCTGTACCTAGAAAATAGGATAAGAGATGGAAGTTCTATTCAGCATTGGGTTTAGCTTCTGAATATCCCTATAAGACAGTGTTCCATCATGTCCTTTCCTAATGCAGCAACCTATTGCATACGTGTTGTTCCACACAATTCACCTTGGGTTTACTTTTCTTTTAGGCATGGATGCAGAATAAAGTTCCTTTGCCTCCCCCACCTGAGCCACTGAATGATAGAAAGGAAGATATAAAGCTGGAGGAGAAAAAGAAGACACAGGCAGAGATTGAACAGGAAATGGCAGCACTTCAGTACACAAACCCACAGCTCTTGGAGGTCTGTATGTGAAAACAGTTAATAGCAAATTTAGTGCTCTGTGTAATAGATTTGGACCTCAACACTAAAGTATGTAGTTTACTTTTGTAGTAGTGTTTTTAAGGGAAAACCTCTCATTGAACAGGCTGCTGGACTTCATGCTTGGTGCTGAGAAGCCTTCAGTGAGATCCCCACTTTTCAGTTAACTAACACTTACCTGTAAATCTCTCTAGTTGTATTGCTGTTCATTAAGAGAAAAAGCACCAAATCTTTTTAAACTCTTGAGAAACAAGATGGTTGCTTCTGCTTTTTAGGCATTAGATGGCTGTGCTTAGTTGATTTTTCTGGGTCTCTTTTTTTGGACAGCAATTGAAGATCGAGCGACTTGCCCAAAAGCAAGCTGAGCAAGTGCAGCCACCCCCTCCAGGAGGCCCTCTTCACGGACCCCAGCTTTTCCCAGGGCAAGGCCCAATGTCACAGATGCCTCAAGGATTTCAGCAGCCCCTTCCACCTCAGCAGATGCCAATGAATATGCCTCAAATGGGACCTCCTGGTCCACAAGGACAGTTCAGACCTCCGGGACCCCAAGGACAAATGGGACCTCAAGGTCCGTTACACCAAGGAGCTGCTGGCCCACAAGGGTTCATGGGACCACAGGGCCCCCAAGGGCCTCCACAAGGAATGCCACGGCCTCAGGATTTACATGGACATCAAGGAATGCAGAGACATCCTGGCCCTCATGGACCAATGGGGCCTCCAGGTCCACAGGGTAATGCTGGCCCGCAAGGCCACTTAGGACCACAGGGTCTACCTGGGTCTCAGACTCATTTAGGACCTCAGGGTCCACCTGGCCCACAAGGTCACTTAGGTCCTCAAGGTCCTCCTGGTGGTCAAGGAATGCAAGGGCCACCCGGTCCCCGAGGAATGCAAGGACCTCTTCCTCATGGCATGCAAGGAGCTCCAGGATCTCAAGGGATGCAGGGCCCTATATCTCAAGGGCCTTTGATGGGACTTAATCCAAGAGGGATGCAGGGTCCACCAGGACCTAGAGATAACCAAGGACCTAATCCCCAAGGGATGATGATGGGTCATCCGCAAGAAATGAGAGGTCCTCATATGCAAAGTGGTTTACTAGGACACGGTCCTCAGGAGATGAGGGGCCTCCAGGGACCTCCTCCTCAAGGTACAATGCTAGGACCGCCGCAAGAATTGCGTGGGCCACCGGGTCCACAGGGGCAGCAGGGACCTCCACAGGGCTCTTTAGTGGGGCCTCAAGGAAACATGCAAGGACCTCAGGGACAGCCCAATCCGTCGCGGGGGCCGCACCCCTCCCAGGGCCCTCTGCCTTTCCAGCAGCAGAAGACACCTCTGTTGGGTGATGGGCCTCGTCCCCCCTTTAATCAGGTACGTGTTGCTCTGTGGAACAAGGAGAGGCTTGTGAAGAAAGGCTCTGAGGTGACCTTATTGTGGCCTCCCAGTGTCTTAAGGGGGCTACAAGAAAGCTGGGGAGGGACTTTTTAGGCTATCAGGTAGTGACAGGACTAGAGGGAATGGGGCAAAGCTGGCAGTGGGCAGATTCAGGCTGGATGTGAGGAAGAAGTTCTTCCCCAGGAGAGTGGGGAGACCCTGGGATGGGTTGCCCAGGGAGGGGGTTGAGGCCCCATCCCTGGGGGTCTTTAAGGCCAGGCTGGAGGAGGCTCTGGGCAGCCTGATCTAGTGGGAGGTGTCCCTGCTCATGGCAGAGGGGTTGGAACTGGGGGATCCTTGTGGTCCCTTCCCGCCCTGACAGATTCTGATCTGTTTTAGCAGAGGACTTTAGAGCCCTATTGGCTCAATGGTTGGACTTGATGATCTTAAAGGTCTCTTCCAACCTGAAGGATTCTATGATTCTAAGAGTGTTAGGATGGTAACATCACGCAGTAGAAGCAAAGCCAGGGCTGAGAGGCTGGAGGTTTGGTGTGCTTGAAAGGCAGAGGCCTCAGGGAACCTTAAATTATAATGAGGAGACTTCTGTGGCTTGGGAGGAGCAGAGGTAACCACAGAACCAGGGTTACTGGAAATGCTGGTGCAGAAACCAGTGCTGTGAAAATCCATAACCATAAAAAAATGCAGGTTTTCCAAAACCAAAGACACTGAACTGTCTTAAATGGGGACTGTCCTGGGGAGCAGGTAAGCACTAATAAAAGCTGAATTTAAGCACTGAATATAAGAAAACTCACACTTATTAATTAAAGCAAGTTACTGCCAACTTTTGGTTGTCCCAGAGTAGCTACAAGTTCTTACTTGTGTGGCACTGATTCTGTACTTAAAGTTTCTCCTGATTGTTTTCAGCTTTAAGGTGAATTTTGAAGTGGATGTTTGGAAAAAAATTCTACATAATTTTTTTAAAATGTGTGGGTTTTCTTAAATAGAATTAAGTCTTTTAGACTTGTGCTCAAAAGCTTCTGTTAAAAGCTTTAGACAGGTAGGCATACAGTGAGTGATGATGTATTGATAGGAGCTTTAGCTCAGCTATCCCACTTCAGATGGAGGCAGAGGAGCCTAAAAAATGTGAGTTTAGTTGAATATTTTTTCCTTACAAATGAGCAATAATTCCCTCCAGAAGTCTCTAAATGCAACACTCTTCCTGACACTTCAAAAGCATCAAAGTGAAGTGAGCAAGAGTTGCTTCCACAGCTATCTAACTTCAACTAGCATGGTGTTTTTCATTGCTATCCCAGGGAGACTAGTCTGCTTTGAGAGTAGCTACCAAGCCTGTGTGTGTATAAAATTTGTGTGTGTTTACATATATATGTAGGGCTGTCCTTGTCTGACCCTGCTGGTGACACTCTGGTCAGAATTAAGTTGCTTTTGATAGGTGGCTGGTTATTTTCAATGAACACTGCTCTCCTGAAATCTTTTACAGATACTAAAAAAATACAAAACAAGGTATTTTTGACCATTTTTCTGTCCTTGTCCAGCTTTAGTATGGTAATGGCTTTTAAAAATGATCACATTTTAAAATCCAGAATGTCAGATTTTGCTCATTTGCTTCTTTGTAGGATGAATGCAGTAGTAATTCCTATTTTAAAAGTCCCTATCTATGGTTTTTTTTCTTAAGCAACAGGCTTTAGTTTGGTTTTTGTTCTGCATTTGACATTTATCTTCTGTAAACTCATACAGGGCACTTGCCTGCCCTTTCAGCAGCAGGAGTGTGTGAATGTGTATCTGCTGTACCAAGGGCTTGTGACATAAATATTGACCATTTTCACATGTTTGTCAAGAAATTCCCTGAGATATGATTGTCAAAATCTTATCTGGAGATGAGCACTTTGATATTAAAACCCAGATGGGTAAATAAAATATTCCCAGGTTAGCAGGAGCACTTTGGAGCTCTTTTGCTAGTGCTAATTTAGATTTGATCTTCTCATATTCCTTTTAGGGATGTGCTGAGTTTCCTCTCCCTGGTTGAGCGAGGTACAAACGCTTCAGGCCAAGTCTCTGGTTTGCACAGAGACAAACTTTAGGAGCTCTTGCACTATTTTAGAAGAAATGCAAATTTTTCTTCTGGGTGAATACAAAGATTTCCTCCCCCCTTTAGTTTTAATTAATACAGATTAATGGCTGTGCCAGTTGCATATTTAGGGCAGTTACACTGGGAACATGGAGCAGTTGCCTTCTGCTGCACCAGCTTATCTGACTCTGCAGAACTTGGCCCCTGCTGGGGAATCCTTCAGCTGATGGTGGAGGGTGGTGGGAGCTGCTCCAGAGGTGCAGGGTCTGCAAGGCCATTGACAGCTTTTAGTACCACATCTCCTGAGCTGTACATACCTTTTTTTTAAAGTTTTGAGCCCAGTTTGAGGCCCAGAATGTATTTTGAAATGCAAAGCCTGTGAAAATGCAGGATCACAGCCCTGTCCTCCTGTTGTGTCAAAGCATGAGTTGTTTGGAATAGAGGCTGTTGCTAAATGCTAAGGAAACTCCTTTAGTGAGTGCTAAAACCTGCTGTTTTGGTTAAACACTAGTGGCAGGAATTAAAGAAGTTCAATGAAGTTTATTGTGAGTAAGCATATGCTAAATAGGTGTGAAATCAGGGCACTGCAGCAAGGTTTTGGTGAAGGATGGCAGAAGCCCTGGGATAGCTGGCTCTCACCTAGCCAGGGAACTTGTACTGGACTCAGATCAACACTCAGGCACTTAGAAAAGTATTTGGGGGGATTTTATTAATAGGCATTGGCCCAGGCCTTGTATTTTGCTTTCTTTCCAAGGTCCTTACAAAGCTCCTCAGCAGATGTAATGTTTGTAGTATATATTTGTGTGGGGGTTTTTTTGTGTTTATCACCTGTATTGCAGTTAAGTATAAATGTTTACAAGATGATGGGAAAAATACACAAATGTATTTATTGCTTCTCTGCAACCAGAAAAAAACAAAAAAAAAGGTAGTATTTCTCAAAAATAAGTATAGAGCATGGAAATGATTTACCTTTGATTCCTGGAGAGACTGAGCAGAGTGATTATGAGTACAGAGACAGTGATGGAGCACAGGTTTTTACAAACTACCTGGAGGATTTTTTACAAGCCAATATGAAGGCCAGGTCTAAATCTTGCACGTTAGACATGTCTAGGAAAAAAATATTATGTGTTTAGGGTTTTCTGGTTTGGCTTTTGGCAGGGTATTTTTCTTTGTGTGTGTGTGTGATGTCAACACAAAAAGTGGCAGGACTGAACTCTGACTTGTTCACAGGGATACGTTTTTATTGTTGGACCACATTGTAACAACTTGTCTCTTGGTGCTCAGCCAAGGGTTAATACTTTCTTTTGATCCTAGAATTAGAATTCAGAAAAATCAACTTCACCAGCATGTTAGAAATGGAACTCATGTATTTCTGTGTTAACAATTCACAGAGATTTATAGGAGAGGTTCTCATATGGCCCTGTTGTTGTCCCATCTGTCCCAACAGTCTTGATATTTTCTTTTGGCATGGTTTCATTTTTTTTGTTCATTTCCAAAGGAATTCTGTGTTCTTTGCTGCTCTTTAACTGCATATAAATCAGTGCCTGATATTTTTCAAACAAATAGACACAGTTTCCTCATCTTCTCTAACAAACAGCTTGAATATGAGTTTTATCATCTGTGGTTGTTACAGGTAAGCTATTAGCTTCTGAAATGCCAAATTTTCTATAAAATTATGTTTCACAGACAGTGACTGATGTGGGTATCTGGGAAATTAGGCTGAAACCATTTGAAAATCACCTGTTTCTATTGTAAGACCTGTGCAGATGCAGTGTTCATGTAAAAAAACAATTGGTTTGCCTCCTTATAAAATGCTTAAAAGCAAAACTACTCACGCCTGGCAATTCACCTGGCTTTTCTTACTGTGTGCTCATAGGATGGACAGAACCCAGGTCCTCCCCCACTGATACCAGGACTGGGGCAGCAGGGAGGACAAGGTCGTCTTGGCCCTCACAACCAAGGACCTGGTCTTAATAAAGGTAATTAAATATTGTCTGTTCTTCTGTGGGTAGTTGTCCTAAGAGAGGCTGTTCCAGCACAGTGCCTCTAGACAGGAAAGGCCACAGCAGAGCACAGGCTGAGAGGAAAGCTTCTGTAGACTTGGGCTGGAATAGAGTGAAAGTTTCCCTCCCCCAGAGGATTTGCTGTTAAACGTGTGGTGTGTGCTTTGTAGAACTGTACAAAGTAGAGCATCCTAGGGCGTTTTTAGAAGACGTTACAGAAATCTGCTATGATTTTTTCCCTCAAGGTGACTCCCGTGGTCCACCAAACCATCACATGGGCCCTCTCTCAGATAGAAGGCACGACCAGAACAGTGGTGGTCCCGATCATGGGCCCGAGAGAGGGTTGTTTCGAGGTGGCCAGGAGTGGGGTGATGGTAGAGACAGCAGGGGCATGCCAGATAGACGAGGACCTCACCCAGATTTCCATGATGACTTTGATCGACCAGATGACTTCCGTGACGACTTCCATCCAGATAAGAGATTTGGCCACCGCTTGCGTGAATTTGAGGGGAGAGGAGGCCCGCCGATGCAAGAGGAGAAGTGGAGACGAGGTGGACCTGGGCCTCCCTTTCCTCCTGATCACAGGGAATTTGAAGGAGGGGGTTCCAACCGTGGGCCTCCTGGTGCTTGGGAAGGACGGAGACCTTCGGATGATAGATATCCGCGGGACCCCGAGGACGCGCGGTTCCGAGGGAGACGAGATGAAAGGTAAGAATAAATCTACTCATCTCTTTTTTTTTTGGTGTTAAAGGGTAACTGGAGGGAACTCTTTCTTCCTGGTTTCCTTTTCATTAAGGAGTCTATCTGTTTCAGATTTATAAACTGGAAACCAATCAGGAAATGATACCTGAGTTTAGAGTCCGTAAAAATCATTCAGTAATAGAAGAAAACTTGAAAAATGGTCATTGTACACAGCAGCTTCCGTGTCTTTAAACAGTAAGTAAAGACAAGGGAGGAAATTTGTAGAGAAGATCCAGTGACACAGGATGAAGATTTGAGACCGTTTTGATGAAAATTGAGAGGAAACTTGAAGGTTAAAGTGACAAACGTTTTGAACGCTAGAAGTGGATTTTGAGACTTTGTCTCCAGTCACAGAGCACAGCGTGACTGTAGAGACTGTAGAATGAGATGCAATATACTTGTGAGGAGCAGGAACAGTGACCCTACCCAATGTGAGGGGCAGAGCTACAGCATCTGTTGGACTGTTGAGACTATTTTCTCCTGGTTTTGCTTGCAGAAATTTTATTTCTCTTTCCGACTTATTTCTTAATGCCAAGCAAAGAACTCTATAAAAATAATCTCATTTGCAGCAATGTCCGTGTCATTGCTCCCCATTTCCAAATAAATCACAAAAGGGGTGGATTTGCTTCTAGTTACCAATGTCAATGTGGAGGAATTATGCCAAGTCAGCAAAATTAACAGGCATCAAAATTGCTCCAGAGTTACGCTCGTTTAACCGAATTGAATTTGGCCTCCAAGGTCTAAGCCTCTCACTGACCACCAACTATATGGATAAGAACGTGTACAAATATATTGTGGTCTCCACATAATGTGAATTTTGTGTGTTTTAGTTGCCTTTTTAATCGTTTTCTTACATTCCTTTTACTTTGCATCTATACAGCTCTTCTTTTAGCTATTTTCTACCTAGCTCTGTAAAGATGTACCTTCCTTTTGTGTGAAGAGTATGAAAAGAAATGAACAGTATCTAAACGAAGGTAACAAAGCCATTTTAAAGAGTAAAAATAGAATTCAAGCTGGATTGTCTGCATTACAGAATTGTAAAAGGCACAGCAGACAACACTTTTAGAGGCTCAGTTATATGGGAAAAGCATAGGGACTGGAAAATATAATATTATATGATGAATCTGACTTTGAAAAAGCTTTCAGGAGGAGAGCCTTGTATATCTGAAGTAAGAAGAGTCCATTTGTCAGAGTACAAGCGTTTGTACAGAGTTTGGTTTAAAAGGAATCAGCACAGGGCTGTAAAAGGCTTAATGTGCTTGCAAACTTAATTAATTCCTTTGAATGAAGGTGAATTAGGTGCCATTTACTGCAGATGCTGAGACGAACTTAAGAATCCCAACCACTCTTTTAGCTGACTCGGTTTGGAATTTAGAGTGTAACTGGCTTGCTCAAGCATGAGAGGGAAGTGTGTGTATGTGTGTGTTCCTCTGATTTCCTGTCCTTTTCATCCCTGTCCTCTTCTGACTCAACCTGTGCATATCAACATGATGCTTCTGCCGCAGAGACCTGCCTCTTCCTGCCTGCCAATCTGCACAGGGTGTAGTTCTGTGCAATTTAAGGTCCTAGGCCTCAAGGAAGAACACCTGAGAGCAGTCAAGCAGGAGCTGAGCCTTAAGCAAGGCAGGGTTTTAGATGTGACTGATCCAAAACAGTGAGACAGGATATACCCAACAGAGTGCTGGGAGCTGTGGCTGTGTCAGGCATAGGTACGACAGATTTCAGAACTAAATGGTGTCCTTAACATTGCCTGGAGACAAAAAGAGAGGCCCTATTCCTGCTAGCCATAGGGTGTTGTGTGGCAAATCTTGATCATTTGCAAGCTAAGCAGAATCACACCATGTCAGTATTAAAATAGGAGACCCTCTAGAGAACACCTGGAGGACTGTGCTGTTTCAAGGCTAAACAATATTGCTATGTGGTTATTTGAACCATTTGTACCTGAAACTGTTCAGTTTGTTTTCCCAAATTACCCAGGTTAATGTGAAATGGTTCATTGTCCATGCACAGCACTCCCTCCATCCACTGTTGTACCTGTACAGGCACAGCAGCCCCCTCTCTGTATTGTGTTTGTTTTCTGGGAGGTGGAGACAGACCTATTGTTTTTAATTAAAAAAAAAAATGTAAAAGTTTAAAAATATTGTATTGTGTTATGACTACTGTTAAAATATTTAAATTTGTAATTAAAAGGTTAATGTTGTTAAAATTCTAAATAAAAGTATCTAAAGTTTTGCTTGTAATAGGATGCCCTGTGTCGTTAATGAGCTGGGGAAGGGGACGTCACACGCAGCCACCACCATCCCAGTGTGATGGGGGTTGAGCTTTGCCCAGTGTGGAACTGGGAAGAGAGGGGAGGTGTGGGGGGCACCAGTGTGAAGGGGCACAGAGTGCTCCACGCCACCCAGGCTGCCACAGAGGGGTGGGCAGGAGCAGCACTGCCAGGACCCCCCCCAGCGTGCCTGCACCACCTCAACGCCCCGGCTGGAGGCTGGGCTGTGCACCCAGGCAGTCCCAGCAGCCAGGGCTGTCAGCCCCACTGTGGAGTTGCAGTAAGGCCCAGAACATGGTCGCACTTTTACAAGCACTCCAAGTGTTTGAGCTGGTCATCTAAAAACCAGAACTACCAGTTTTCATGCAGCCATCTGCAGGCTCTCTGGAAATGGTCATTAAGAACCATTCTTCGCTCTGAAGACCTCTGTTAAAGGCCCAGTGTGAGGCTGGAGGAGCTGTACTCATTTCAGATGAGATGCAGAACCCAATCCTACCAAATTCCTGAAGATGCCACGGTACTTACTGAAATTATCAACTTTAGTGTCACAACTACATTTTGCAGAACATAATTCATTCTTGCAGTTGGTTAAACTGCTCTTCAGGCTGCAGAATGCCACTGTGCACACTGGTCAGCAACCATCACTCCTCCAGAGCCAAGTGCAGCCTAGATTCATTTGCTAAAATTGTAAACTTAGAGAAATGGAGGAAAAAGAAATGAACTGTGGTCTAGCAAGAACCCCAAATCAATAGGAATGAGATGCTGGAATGTTTTGGTATAACCATGACTCTCATTGCTTGTATTTTTTCAGTTTATCACTGAAATGGTAGGGGTGGAAAAGGGAAGGGGAAAGTAAGACCTCCACAGTTAAGGGAAATATGTGCTTAGACTTTGCCTTACCTTATATCTATCATCACTCATTGTTTTTTTCCCCCCTCTTTTCATTGAATGAACACAGTATATTTGACAGTAGTTTTCTTGTATGAAAAACCAACACAATGAACAGAAGGAAACGTGGGAAAGCTCTAAAAACAGATCAGTGAGGTGCTCAAAGGCAGAGACGAGCACTTTCCCACCTACAAATCCTATTCCACAACCTGTATGTGCTATAGTGTTAAGTCTGAGCTGATTATTAAACTGAAGCTGACTCATGTTTTATCAATCTAAACTCTGCCTAAAAACCACCTTTGTGTCGTGTTCTTTGTTGTAGCTTCAGAAGAGGAGGCCCCTCGAGACACGAGGGCCGGGGACCCAGGGGCAGAGATGGCTTTCCTGGCCCTGAAGAGTTTGGGCCAGATGACACTTTTGACTCTCCAGATGAAAACTCAAGAGGAAGGGACCATGGTGCTCGGGGGCGAGGTCGCGGTGCTCTTAGAGGTGAGGGGAACATGATTCCACACTGAAGGGCCAGAATGTGGCAGCAAAGACGTTTCTTTGGCAGATATTTTCATGAATCCAATGTCTCTTCTCACTCCTGTCCCCTGCACCTCTGGCTCTTTCAGGAGGCCGGAAAGGTTTGCTTCCTACTCCAGATGAACTGCCACGCTTTGAGGGAGGGAGGAAACCAGAATCCTGGGATGGAAACAGAGATCCAGGTAAAAAGTTTGGTGAGGTTTGTTTTTGACAGTAGACTAGACTTCTACAATAGAACCATTTAAAAAAAAAAATCATCTTTTTCCTGTACCTCATGTGATTACTACGAGTCTTTCACCTTGAGAAAAGCAAAATGTAGTTCTTTTGGCTTCTAAATGTAGGAAATGATGAAATACACAGAATTTAGCTGGCTCTAAATGCCAACTGTCTTACTGAAGAAAAAAACAAAATATTTTATAATCATTTAAAAGTCCTCAGTCTTGATTTTTAACCTGAGTTCTTGTACAGCCCAGAACTGCCTGTTGTTGTTGGCCTGTGGATGACTAAAGCATGTCTCATGGGGGTGCCTTTGAGATGTGTGTTAATGCCAACAGGAACCTTTCTTTTGTATGGCATCTTCTCCACTGTCTGCAGAAATGTTTTTATCTACAGCCTGACAGCTTACTGGTATTTGCTGACGTGTTTGTGTTACTAATGGCAACCCCCATGTGGGGCAAAACTGAGATTTAGAATGTCATGGAGAAAATAAGGATGAATGACACATGAATAAATGAAGATCTGATTGTCTCTGAAATAAATGAAAATCATTTATACTGAAAAGAACACTTTAGATCTGTCACTTCTTTCTTTCCCATCATCTCTTTAGCTTTCTTACAGCTCATTCATCTATTTGTTTGCCTTTTGGGATGGAGAGGAAAGCTTTATGCAATTATAACTTAAAATTCTGCACCAGTAGTGTGGAAAGTATGTAAAGACTGCCTCCAAAAAATGAGGACTAGTGATCAGATGAACATCACTTGTCCTGGTTTTTCTCTTGGTGCTCAGGTCCTCGTCCAGATCACCCCCCTCATGATGGGCACTCTCCAGCCAACAGGGAACGCTCCTCCTCACTCCAGGGCATGGACATGGCCTCGCTGCCACCACGGAAACGGCCCTGGCACGATGGGCCGGGGGCCTCTGACCACAGAGACATGGATGCTCCAGGTGGGCCTCCAGAGGAGAGGAGCAAAGGTAAAAAAAACATTGTATTGAAAGCTTTATGTAACACAGGCAGATTTCTCAACAGCTTATCCAGAATTCCTCATCTATTCCGAGGGGATAAAGCTGAGCTGGTAAATATTTGATCTTAGCAGCTGTGAAGCTGAAGGACAGTCTTAGTGCAATGTTAACAGAGGGATTTTCTGGGATATCAAACCCAAATCTTCTCTCCAGCATCACTAATGCCTTTTCTTTATTGCTCTGTTCAAAAGCAGCTAGTGTAACAGGGAGTAAAAAATTATTTGGAAAACTTAAGAGATTTTTTTCTTTCTAATTTTCAGAACAGCTACTTGTTAATGATCACGTTTGTGCTAGCATCATTGAACTCATCTTTCCTGTCTCAGCCTTCATTCTGCTAGGCTTAATGAACTCTGACTTTTGAAAGTCTTTCCTAATGAGTTCTTTACTTATAAGAGTGTAGCCATGGCCACCTATGATCAGACCAGAAGTCCACAAAGCTGAGTAGCTCATCTTCAGCAGTGGCCAGTAGAAGGTATTGAGGGAAAAGTGTTAAGAACACTGTCAGTCCCCAGCAGTATGTCCCTGCAATGCTCTCTAAACCTATGACTTGTAGTTCAGTGACTTACTAAAAACATTTTTTCATATTTAATAGCTTTTGATAGTTACCTTTTGTGTGCTCCTGCAGTTGCTTTAAGAATCGTGTAAACTTCTGACATCCACAACATTCACCTACAGAGCTCTAACATTTAATTGCAGTAGACTATGCTTAAAAAAGAAAAAAGAGGAAGGAAAATATTTTTCTCTTGTTCTAACCCTATTGTTCACTGATTTCATTTGATGAGGTCTTGTGTTTCTCTGGTCTGATTAATTGTTCTTGCTGGGAAGTTCTTGTGTATCTTTTACTATCCTTACTACTCTGTATATACCATTTTCAGTTTTAATTTATCCTTTTAGAAATTAAATGGGGTGACTAGGAAGTGCACACACACTTTAAGATGTGGTTTAACCATGGATCTCTACAGCTCACCTGGTTTTGTTCCATCTTCTCCTTTTTTTCCTCATAGCTCCTGAAGTCACATTTCCATTTTTAGCTAACTACTAAACAGTCACAGGGCACTGTCATCCAACTAGCTACTCAAACCCATAAAATACTGTCCCTCCAAAATACTTTTGGAGTTAGCAGCTGGTTCAGAGCCTCTTATCTGTGCCTGCCATTTCCACAGTCATTCCACTAACCTTCCAACAGTTCTTGATCCTTTTTTTTCTTAAAGATCTCAGGAATGTAGTTGTCTTTTTTTATGTCCTCGTACTGACTCCCCACTGTTAGGTGCCAATCAGTGACAGAGATCCTTCTCAGCTGCTTCCAAATGCTGAGCTGCCACCCTACAGCTCAATTTCTTGTTTCAAAACTGTATGTGGTGTTTCTCATTTAGCCAGCACCTTATCAAATCTGCATGGATTTGCTTTCCAGCTTCCATAGTAATTTGTGATGTCTATCAGGTTCTTTACTGAAGTCAGAACAGTGGATAACTACCACTCTTCTTGTGCCTAGACAACTCATTAATGTGCCAAAGAAAGTTTAGAACAGAGGCAGAAAGCCTGATGAACAATAATTTTTCATATATGGGCTTTGTCACCTTCAATTGCATTCATAAAGTCATTTGAGGATGAAAACTTCATTAATTACAGACTCTGTGGAACAATTTTGTTTCTATTTTACACAGAACCAAGCAGAGTCAACAAAAAATCACTTGCTGAAGTGGAGTAAAAAACCCTCATTTAGCTGTAACACATATCCACAAAGTGCTGTTACTATTAATATTTTTCAAAACACTGCTGCTTATTTTGAACTAATGACTTTGGGATTTTTTATGTTAATTTACATGTCAGTACTAAAAAGATCTGTGAAATGTAGAAAGTCCTCTTCTTGGCAGTAACACCTCATATAATTTACATTCTAGATTAACAGTAAAATAGAGCATTTTTTCATTATTTATAGAAAAAAAAGCAATGAAATTGTCTCCACCACTGACCTTAACTGATCCATCAGTGCAATGGCTTTGTTTAGGGGGGAAAAAAACCCAAGTATTTTGCAATAAAATTATGCACAGCTCATGTCAAAGCATAAGAATAAAGTATGCCTGGCAGTTTTGAGGACACCATGACTGTAGCTCTTCTCATTTCATTTCAGTGGTTGCTGACTCTATCAGATAATTTTAATTCCCCATGAACTGCTGGATTGCTTGTCCATCTCCTGGACTGTAATGGGGACACTAAATCCATGTAAGAAAAATCCTATAGAAGGAGCCATAAAACTCCAGGGCTCAGCTAGATCTGGTCTGTGAATGATTACACCAGGGAGAACTAGCTGAGCACAGGGTGTGCCTGAGAAGAGGTGTGGCTCAGACTTCACCACCAGTAACTGACTGTGCTTCATTTTCAGGACGAGGAAATTCAGGACCCTCACAGAGAGCACCAAAATCTGGGCGGTCTAGCTCTTTAGATGGAGACCACCACGATGGATTCCACAGGGATGAAGCCTTTGGTGGAGGCCCTGGAGGAGGCAATAACTCTTCCCGAGGAGGAAGGAGTGGAAGTAATTGGGGAAGAGGAAATAACATGAACTCTGGTCAGTCAAGAAGAGGAGCATCTAGGGGCGGTGGAAGAGGCCGATAGAAGAGGCTTTGACTGGGTCACACCCAGTCCTTGCTGGACAATATTTAAATAGACTGCTACTCTGGACTCATCAAGTAACCCTGCAACACCACAAACCTGGATTCTTAAGTGGGATAACTGAATGTGCATTAGTTCCTAACAAGGGTCTTTTCTTAGATCAGTCAACTGCTACTGGCTGCAGTGTTGGAGCAGTTGTTTTGTCCTCTCCACCCGTTTTCCTCACCTTCTTTTACCTACTTTGTTTTGTGAAGAGCTGGAATTTTTTTTAAGTGTTGTGAGGCATGGAACACCTCCACAGATTTCAGTTCACCTCCAGACAGAAACTTGTTTCTATATGTACAGTTTGTCAGAAGACTTATGTTGGTTTTGTATGAATACAGAATGTAATTTGCGCAAAAATTAACAAAAAAAATCAAGAGTGTGTGATTCTTTACTCACCTATTGCTATAAAGAGGGTTGTCTTTAGGCAAACTTGTGTATCAGATGGAGCAACAGAACTACCTCCTGAAACCATTTGAAATACTAATAGCCAACTGCTAGTTTTTTTAGGTTTATCATGTACAGAGAGCTTTCGTTTTCACCTTCAGCCACGGCTGTCTACAGATTACAATGGTGCTGATGTTAACATTCCAAAACACAGGAAGCCACCACTGCTTGCCAGTCTATCATCCTGCAAGAGAAAAACGTGGAACAGCATTTAGAAACAGTTGTCAGAGACACAGTGTGAGGTACAACCTGGCCTGCCAGCAAAGCAGACAGCAGTGACCAGTACTGTCATCCCGCGCTGCGCCCGGGCAAGGCAAATATTCCTGCTCAAAACAGCACCTGTGTGTGGAAGTTGAGAAGAGAGAAGTTTAGCAGCTTGTTAATATGGAGGCATATGTTTTACAATGGCTGTAGGCTGCATTGCTTAAAGATATGGGTGCTCAGTACAGTCTGGTGCATTCAGATGCTGACGTGCAAACCTTGATAGCTGATCGCTTTCCTCTGAAACATTTTTAAGTGTCTTTTCCTTTAGGATGTTGTTTCCTAGTTCTACTAGGGGAGGGAAATGAGGAGGAGGGGTTATTCCCATTTCCCACATTTCATTAATAAAGCTGCTTACCAACCATGAGTTTGCTCTCCCCATAAATCGTTCGTATTAATCACCTCCAGCCACCAGGTTATCAAAAGCTTTTAACTCCTAAAGCCACAATGAAAATTTTATAATAATAAAATTTTAATTTTATAATTTGTATTTTATAATATGTATTGTAAAACTGGCTCCCAGGATGGCCCTACATTAAAAATATAGGCTGTAATGAAAAGTGTCACTACCAGGTTTCCCTCACCCCTGCCTTCAGTTTCATGTGACAACACTCAGGCTGACATGGGGATGTGGTTCCACAGCCAACAAGGCAACTGCAACCACGCAGTGACCCACAGCAGCTCTTTGATCTGACTTCTGACAGTCAAATTTACTAAAGACTGGCTTAAATCCTCATCACCTTTCCTATTTAAAGAGGTCGAAGCATAGATGCTTAAGTGCGGCTCCCTTCCTTCAATCACAAGTAGGGTTTTTTCCTTAGTGTTTAATTTGTGGTGTATAAAATGGCATTTGAAAATGATAGTAATTAACTCTGATCATTAGCCTACAAAATCCTTGTCATGGGGCTCTAGGGAGAGAGCTTTTTCTGTTAATCCCTTTAAGACCATTCTGAGATGCACTTGATAAGATGGAGTTTCTCCTCTGAGGGGAGAAAAATCTGAAGAATGGCTTGGGTCACTTTTGGCATACATCTGGGATTTATTTAGGATCTACCCTGAAGTTTTAATAAGAAATATCAGTGCTTTAATCCTTAGCAAAGGGGGAAGCTTGCTCTAACAAGCGCTAGGTATGTTTAAGGGGCTGAAAGTGACTTTTGTCTCATAGGTAGAACCTGTGATTCAGAGGATGAGCTTTAGGCCTTAATTAAACCACAGTCTTCCACCAAAACAAGCTGAGTGCCCCCAGGAATAGCAAATCCAGCCTTCTCTAGGCAAAAGTGAGCATGCTTGGTTTTCCTCTGATGGTTGATCAACTCCTCAAACCACCACGGTACTTGGGTGTTAAGTGATATTCTTGATCAAGGGGCAGCTTTTTTTTAATTATCTGTTTGAAATATTCCACAAAAAATCATAAGAATATTGGAGAATTATTGCTTTTGTATAAAATACTAGAATGTGACAGCACAGCAGCAGAGACAGAAGCGATGATCTGATGATCAACTCCTCAAACCACCACGGTACTTGGGTGTTAAGTGATATTCTTGATCAAGGGGCAGCTTTTTTTTAATTATCTGTTTGAAATATTCCACAACCATGAAATAGGCACAAAAAATCATAAGAAAATTGGAGAATTATTGCTTTTGTATGAAATACTAGAATGTGACAGCACAGCAGCAGAGACAGAAGCAGCTTCCCAGTCCATGATACCATCACCTGTAACTGCTGGAAAATGGATAATATTACTTCATGGGAATAAACTTCTGTTCTCCCCAGGTCAAGCTCTTCCATCAGTGCTGCATGTAGAACCCTTATGCTCTGCCTGCTAGTTTACAGCTCCACCTTGTCTAAGCTTTGTTTAGTTTGATACTGCTGTTGGGAATAAAAATAGTTTTATATACAAGAGCACAGAAGCTGTAAAAATGAGGGAGGTAATTTAAGGCTATTCAGATAGCTCTGACCTACATTTTTAAGGAAAAAAAGTGACCATTAGTGGCATGTCTATACTGACATTAGTACACATTTTTATTAAAACAGTTTTAGGTACATTTGAGGACCTCCATGTAACAACTTCAGTTTGCAGCAAGTATTAGGTGAATATGCTAAGCCCTAAGTAGAGATAGCAGCTCAATGTTGCATGTTTGGCTTTATTTTGTATCAGAGGCACATACAGTGGGGGAGAGGCTCACTGAGGCTCTGAGGTCAGGCCTGGTGGTCCCGTTACCTGCAGCAGGGCACTACACAGCCCCACCTGAAGTGCCAAGCCCTCAGCAAGGACTGAGCCTGAAATCAGCACCTCCTCTAAGGCTGCTTAGTTTCTTTGTTGAAACAGAGCTGTGCTGGCTGAGACAGGCTCCAATGACTAGCAAACCAACTTCTGAAGGTCATGCTGTGACCAGTAAGCAATTCCTGCCCAAGCTGAAAGAAAAAAAAATACAAAAAAAATAATAATGAAGATCTTAGAGGTGGAGCTACCCTTTTAGAGCCCAAATATTTGGTACCTTATAGCAGCTGTAAGGCAGCAATACCTGCAGAGGCTCTTAGCTGAGATTAGCACCTTTCACCCTGTCATAGTCATGCCAGATGACCACCCTTACAGCTATGGGTACTCTTTGTGACCCACAGCCCCAGGAACGTTTTTTCACTGACTGAATATCATTTTAAAGACGAGTTTTAGAAAGAAATGCAGTTTAGTGGACATAGTACTCATATTCACGAGTCTGAGGCGGCTGACGACTGTGCTATACAGCAACTAAATCACGTGTTGGGTGTTCAGGGGTTGGCACAAAACCCGAGTTAACAGCACTCAGCTATTTTCGAACGTTCACCCCCACGCGTCATCAGGTTTCGCTAAATCGTCTCCGCGTTTCCACACCAGCCAGCCCTACGCACCTCAGCCCTTCCCGCAACGGGCAAGTCAATCATTACATTTCATCGGCTCCGTAATCTCACTCACGTTTTGAAGTAGGCTGCAGCAGCCCCACGGTCCTATACCGGCGGTAGGAAAGGGGGGTGCTGCCAGCTCCCACCCAGAGCCGGCGACTCCGGACCACGGCCACCGGGCTGACTTTGCGATGGGGCAAAGCCGCGCTCGGGCAGGCTCGGCGGGCTGGCACCGGCACCGTTACACCTCTACACAGCGGAGACAGTTTAAAGTCCCCGGCGCCGTCCCGGGGTGCCGGCCGGTGCTCTTCTTGTTCGAGAAGGGGCGAGGAAACCCATCAGGCATGCGGAGGCGGCG
>NW_008602304.1:47277-55218 GCF_000691845.1 Merops nubicus | reverse complement strand
GCTGTCGCTGGTGGTGTGGGCTGTCTGCGGGGCCTTCTCCATCGTGGGTGCCCTCTGCTACGCCGAGCTGGGCACCACCATCACCAAGTCCGGCGGGGACTACGCCTACATGCTGGAGGTGTACGGCTCCCTGCCCGCCTTTCTCAAGCTCTGGATAGAGCTGCTCATCATCCGGCCCTCCTCGCAGTACATCGTGGCTCTGGTCTTCGCCACGTACCTGCTCAAGCCCATCTTCCCCACCTGCCCGGTTCCCGACGAGGCTGCCAAGCTGGTGGCCTGTCTCTGTGTCCGTAAGTACCCGCAGACCCCCTCCAGGTGCCCGCTGCCCTGATACCCCACGTGCCTCCCTGCTCACCATCACCTTCCCTTGGAAAGTTGGCCCAAACAGCTCCTTCAAGCCATCGTTTTGTAGGAGATGCACCGTCTCTCCTGTGCTAAACTGCCTCCATCCTGGGGGTTTGGGGCTCTTTTGAACAGCGTGAGTAGGAAATGTGGCCCCATCCCTAATAAATTGAGAAAATAAATTCCTGAAATGCTACTTATGGGCTAACGAGCCAGTCTGATTTCAGGCAATGCGGTGAGCAGCGTGTGATAAATGCAGCGTGCGTTTTACCCGTGTGCTGGAATGGGATTTCGTGTCCGCTCATGTGTTTGGGCAGGGTAAATTCCCCGTACAACCCCGCAGTGCTGAGGGGCCGCGGTGCCTGGGGAGGGCATTTGTGTGTGCAGACGTGGGTGAGGATCAGCTGTGGCTGGGAAATCACCTGTCAGGAGCAACTGGTGCTGAACGTGGTCCCCGCTGCGGTGCCTGGCTGGTTTCAGCACCAGGTCTGAAATGAGATGTTGCTCTGCTCCGTTGTATGTGCACTGATAACCACGTTCAAAAACCCGGGCTGTTTTTTTTTTTTTTTTTTTTCTTTGCTAGCAACCATTTTATCTGATGAGGTGTTGCCTTGCAGAGAAGTTCAGTCACGCTGCGATGAATTTAGGGCTGCTCGTGTGTGCCATGGCACACGGATCTCTCTGCCCTACTGCAGCTTTTATCGTCTCTCTGGTATTTTGAGGTCTGTGATTTTGCCAGTGAAGCCCCATTTTCCATTTCTCTGCTGACTGCCAAGTCACCCCCTCCAAATTCCTCATCCCTTAAGTACAGGACCATTTTCTGCTTTTCTCTGCTCATTTCTTACTCAGTCTGTGTTCAACTCCACTGGTGGTACTTGTGCCATTGTGAAAATACACATTGGGAAAGAATATAATGTTTTGTCAGGGCTTTATAAAGCATTTATTTGGCGTCTGAATTTACAGTCAAGTAATTTTTTTAATGTTTTCATTTTGAGGTTGTGAGGAGAAGTCTGCTCCTTGCTGTCCTGAGGGAGATTGTGTCAGATGGCTTCACTCTCTGAGGAGCTCAGGCATTCAAAAGTGGCAGCACATGGTCCTTACAGGAAGATATATTGTCTGTAAATGTCTTTGTACACAAACCAAGTGAGCCTTTGATGTCTAGTTAGGAGATAGATTAAGATAAATAACAGGCTGGGCAGCAAATTGTGCATTCTTTGGTCAAGACTGAAACTTATTTGTTCCCCAGATAAATTTTAAGGAACATAAGGGCAAGCAGACAAGCATGTGGACTTCCCATCCACGTTTTTAATAAAGTAGAGTGTGTCTGTTCAGGAAGTAGAGTTGCCCAACCAAGAAAGCTGTAGCAGGGTTAGAAAATAGTTCTGCTGATGGGTTACTTGCCATAAGCAGGGCCTTGTGAAAATTCTGGGTTTAGAGTTTTCCTGCCAGCCTGCACTGTGGTTTCTTCAGTGGCACAGAGGGTAGGGACAAGCATGCACGTGGCGTTCACATTTTTTGCTGAGGAGCTAACAAAGTGTTGATTAGATGGACTTACTGGCTTATATCAAAAGTTTTGTTGTGCAAGAGCATATTGTTGTTGACAGAGTCTATGAGAATATGTTCCTAATAATAAGTAACTCTTCACCTGCAGGATCTTTCCCAAATAGGTAGGATGAGGTGTCTCTGTTCCCATTTTATGGATCAGAAATCAAACACAGGGCTAGACTTGCTCATGGCAAGATCTATCCTGTGACTGGGTGGACTGCAGCATGAAAGTTCTTGATGGTAGGTCTCGTTCACACTTCTGCTTCTCCAGTAAGTAATGTGTCTCCAACTTTCTTTTGGTAGCAATTAGTAGTTTTCCTGAAGCAGAATTTGTTCTTGAAGCCTTACCTTGAAAAGCCAAGGAAAGAATTGCTGGTTCAATAAATCTGCATCGTTTCCATGTGTTTCCTCTTTAAACTTTACTCCCCCCTACACTGTTGGCTATTTTTTTGTTTATGCTTTGAGTTACATTTTTGTTTCTCCTTTGCTACAAAAGGTTAGTTCCTTTTACATCCCCTCCAGCAAGTTAGTTTTCTCTAACTTTGATTTTTGGGAGTTAGCTATTCAACCGTCTGGTGCCAAAACCACATCATGAAGTAGGAACAATAAATGAAGTAAATCTGGTCCAAGGACTTAGAGAGTCACACAAAACTTCCGTGGACTAACAAGCAGCTTTGTTACAGGGTTGTGCCAAATTTACTCCTACCCAGTGAGATATTTTTTTTCCAAGAGCCCTAGGTTAGGAAAAATGGCCAATTTGTGCATACGCTCTAGAGAGTACGTTAATGAGTTATCTCCAAGTGGGGAAGGACAGTTTAGGGAGTGATAGGGGAATTTGGGGCCCTGGGCTGGAGTACAGTTGACTTATTATGTAGCCAAAACCCAGGCACTCTAGAACAGCACCAGCTGTGTTCTTTGCAAAGTTTGTATCTCAAAGTAAAATGAAATTGGCTGCAGGGTTTCTAGTAAGAGGAGAAATAACAAAAGTTGCTTGTTTCCAGTTGGAGTGTTATTGGCATTGAAGAGTTGAATAAATAATGTGTTGTGCCCTGTTTGCTACCAGGAACTACAGAAATTGAATTCCTAGCCATTAAAGTAATCTAAATAATTTGCAGTCTTGAAAGAAAGGAGAATCAGTTGGAAGAGGGAATTTTGTTCCTCTTACGGTGCCGAGGAAAACAAGGTGGGTGGTAAGTTAGAATTTAACTACAAACACATATTTTTCTGCTGTTGAGATTGTAATCTACAGACAGTCAGTATGCAAGACTACTTCTTCCATAAGACAACAGGAATGCTTCTTGAGGCTGCCAAATAGCAGTGTGGGAATTCACTGCAGGGAAGTCTTCCTGTAGCAAGATGGGTCAAGCTGTTCATCATTAGCGTGGCTTGTTTTGTGTCTGCTGGGAAACAGGCAGTGCTCCCTTGCTGTAAGAATCTGTGGCTAGCTTGGCTTAAAGCTGTTCAGGCTGCAGGTTACTCAGGTAACTCATAAATTGCATGTTGTTTTACCTGGGAGATTGGATGGCTGGTACTTCTAGAGTGGATAAATGATAAAAGCAAATGCTAAGGGAGAGCAAACACCAAGGCCACCTGTTATCCAGCTGTTTTTGAACAGAATGTTAAAGTTCAAGAAGCTGAGAATTTGTGTGTATACATGAGAACCCAACAACAATTTGAATTCCCCCAAATATGATCTCATCTAAACCAACTTTACCCCTTCTATAGAGGGTGGAGGGACAACTACCAAGTCCTGACTTCTCATATTTGATGACATCTACCTTACAATATCACTATTGTACATGGCAAGTAATTAAACTACTGAGGTTTCTCTACTCTGTGTCTCTGGTGCTCATTTGAAGCTGTGTAGATAAATGAAAATCTGTACATTTGTTGTTGGCTCCTTATTTTTTTTCTCTTAAGAAAGCATCACAGTAGAATGTATATTCACACTGCACTCCCAACATATTTGTTACTTTTTTCTGCTATTATCTTCAATTTACTTTGACTTTGAAGTAAAAAAAATACATTTTTAAGCAGAATGTTTAGGTAGCAAGTGTAGTTTTGAGAGAACTTGTTTATATGTTGCAGGACCATCTTCACATAGCAGAAACAGGATCATGTAAGAGTGTTTAATCCTGTTTTGTTTTTTTTTTCCTTATGGAAGAGGTCGTGTCCAGGTAGTGGCCTGAACAGTGATGTGGAACAGGATCCAGCTGAAAGTGCAGCCCTGATGTCTGACAGTGCCAGTGGGTCAGATTCTCTTTTACAGCTGGCTGCCAGTTGTGTTAACATTTCTTAAATTTGAACAGATAAATCTTAACCAAAGTAATTTAAAAATCAAAGCATGATGTAACAGACAGCATGTGTTCCAGAGATGGCTCAAGGATGGCAGGTTTCAAATTGCCCAGTGAAAGACAACGTTCATATTCCCTATTTCCACTTGTTAATTTGCAGATTTCCTGCATGTGAGAGGTCTTTGAATTATGGTGCCATAAATTCCTTCTAGATAAGGGAGACAAGGGTTAATGCTTCTAGGCCCAAGCTGGTTCTTGCTTGGTGTTTCCCAAGTGCCTGAGCTGGTCTTCCCACATACATTGCTCCATGCAGCCCTCGTGTGCTACAAAACAGGTTATTCTATAATTTACTTATTTCTTGACAAGATAATCTGCCTCATAGAAGTTTCTGCTTCACAGAAACCCTGCTGGTTGCAAATGATTTGACTCTTGCTCTTCGTTGTCAATTCAATGATTTGACTGTTAGCTTCTGAAGCCTTTTATCCCTTGTTTATTATATATGCTAATCTGGCATTAATAATCCCAGCATTGCTGGAGCAATACCTGCTACTTCCAAAGCTACAGTCTTTTAATCTTCTGTAGAATTTCTTTAGACTTCTTTTGCTGATTCTGAAATGTTATTTTAGAGCACTCCTCCTGCAAGCATGGAATCTGAGTAAAATTATCATCTATTTCTCATTAATCTCTTTTGTTAGGAACAGCCTAATAGTGGAAGAATTAGTAGCAGACAGTGCAGAGTTGAGTTGTGCTTCAGTATGACATGTGCTATTGGATATAAGTGCCTGGCACCCCCCTGAGTACATCATGAGGTGAAGGAGAATGGTATGAAATATCAGTAAGTGAATATTCAGTGTCAGCATTTCAACTGGAAACCACATATATTGAAAGCAGGAACGTCTTGAATTGATATTAAGGTTTTATTTTAGATCTGACAAGTTTGGCTGTTTGGCCAGCTGTTCCAAGTGAAGTGATGGGTAGACAGCAGGTATTAGATGGTGAGCTAGGCAAACACAAAATACATCTTAATGCTTGTCTCTTTAAGATGAGTTTATTCTGCAGCGTTGCTACTTGGAATTAATCTGCCAGGACAAGCAGGGTGTGAAGCTTTGAAGTTTTTCCCCCTCCAGAAAGGTGGATTAGATGACTAAGCTGTATCAGTAAATAGGCACTTGTTTGATCAGAGTGGAAGGAGGGGGCTTTGTAGAATCCCTGCTGTATGGCTCACGTTGCAAGACTGAGGTTGTTTTTTTTAAATCCATGTTTAATTAGAGAGAGTAGTGTTAATGAAAACAGCCTCTGGCACTAGTGGGACTCTGCTGAAATGGATGAAGATTTGGAGGACTCTTGAAACACAGCAAGCAAGTACTGCCTTTCTTGGCACCCCTCTCTTGGCTCTCACAAGAAATGTCCCATTAAATTTTATTGTATTTGAATGATTTACATTACCACTGAGATCCTTCAGAGTGTTTCTTTTCTGACATGAACAAATTGAGAAGCCTTTTTCAGAGAAACTCTCCATGGCTGAGCTAATTCAAAGCAGCATCACAAGGCATTTCAAGAATTCCAGTAGTCTCATAGTCCCACTGTCAGTTGTGGCCACTAGATCCAATGCTATGGATGAGACAGCTCTGCATGCTGCCTGGCAAGAACCTGCTGAGTTCTCACCCTCTGCATGGCATAAGTGGCACAATCCAGGCTAAAACCTGCCCAGAATTTTTCATTAAGTTCATGACCAGGGATTTAGCTGAAGTTCAGCCACCTTCCTGTGGATTTGTGGAACCTAATTCAGTACAGCTATGGGAAGGTGCTTCTGTGGAAGGGTAACATCACTGGGGGATCAAGGTAAGATGCCATCTTGTGCAGGTCCAGTAGCTGAGCATCTGTTTGGCAGGGCTGGTGATGTGTCTGTGGGGCTTAATGTGCACATAAAATAGTAGAAAGTGTTGCTTGCTGTTAGGAAGATGTTTTACATGAGGTGGGCATGGTGGGGAAGATGCTTAGTTTGTCATAATTACAGGGGGCTATTAATTTGCTGGGAATGGAAGAAATCTTTCTCTTTCTCCCATTGCAACATCTATACTTCATTTGTTTTTCTGTGATAAAATGACCTGATATTTGGAAATGCTGCATCACGTAATCTAGAAACTTTGGCACTAAAACCCCAAGCTTCTTTCCAAGGAGACAAAATAGTAACTCCTACCATGAGCAAGGAGTTAGCTTCTAATATTAAATTCTTCTCAGTTTTTGCTGTACCCCACAGTTTGACTAGTGTAAACTGTATCACTGTTACTGTGGAACCTTGGTACCCAAGTGAAGGCTGCATTGATATGAGGGTGAGACCAGGCTCTGCAGTGTCTACAAACCATGAAATTCTTCCTCCAGGCAGTGCTGGTGCTGCCTTTTGGCCCTGGCTCTGCTGCACTGGTTGGCACAGCTCATGAGAGATGGCAAGTAAGTGCTTGTTAATTTATTCTTGTAAAGTTCTGGAGACTTGAGGGTGTGGATGCTTCTGGGATCAGTGCTACATCATGAGGGAACTGGGGTTGTTTAGTCTGGAGAAGAGGAGGCTGAGAGGTGACCTTATTGCTCTCTACAGCTACCTAAAAGGAGATTGGGGTGAGGCTGGTGTTGGTCTCTTCTCCCAATTTACTAATGATAGGATGAGGGGAAATAGCCTCAAGTTGTGCCAGACGAGGTTTCAACTGGATATTAGGAAGAATTTCTTCACTGAGAGAGTGGTGAGGCACTGGAACAGGCTGCCCAGGGAGGTGCTGGAGTCCCCAGCCCTGGAGGGGTTCAAGAAACCGAGTAGATGTAGCACTTGAGGCTGTGGTCTTGTGGTTAGGGAAATGTTAGGAGGAAGGTTGGACTGGATGATGCAAAAGGTCCTTTCCAACCAGAGTGATTCTGTGATCATCCTGCTTTGCATTAATGTCTCAGGTTCCCAGCCCCGAGCCTGTTTCAGCACCAGGGGCTTCCTGGAGTTGGAAGCCAACAGAGAGATGGAGCTGTGACATTCAGGGTGTCTGTGGCCCTGTGTTGGAGACATCCAGAGCTCGTGATCTTGGTTAGGGGGTGGGTCTCGGGTGATCCAGTCTCTCAAACTCTAGTTTAGGGCCTGTTGTTTTTTGGTGCACCCATTCCCTGATTCCTCAGCACTGCTGGTTCAGGAAGAAGGAAACTAAACTGCTTCCAGGTATGTTTATTATTATAAGTTGATTTTAATATAGACACGTTTACTCTGGGGCCAAGTGCTTCTTTCCAGCAGCCTCATGTGCCACTTCAGTGTTGCCCTTCCCCGGACTGACAGCCCTGGCTGTTAAGTTTCTCCAGGGACTTGTCCTCACAGAAGTATCTGCCAAGTTTTTCCTTCTGCACTTTCTCTTTACCACCTTGCAGGACACAAGTCTGCACTCAACACCTATCAAGTTGACATTTCCCTAACCATTTTCTGTCTGTGTCCTTGTGTATATGTCTCATGTTAGGTTGGGCTATTAGAAATAGAGACCCGAGTCTACTGGAAGACACTGTGATATTACAGCCACTTAAACTGGAGGTTTTTTGGCCTTATTGTATAGTTAAAGTATTGATTTTCCCATGGGTTTAAACCACTGCAGTCATAGACTCATGGAATGGTTTAGGTGGGAAGGGACCTTTTTAAGAGGCATCTCAGCCAACCCCCCTGCAGGGAGCAGGGACACCCCCAACCAGAGCAGGTTGCTCAGAGCATCATCCAACCTCCCCTGGAATGGTTCCAGGG
>NW_008602304.1:20766-47074 GCF_000691845.1 Merops nubicus | reverse complement strand
GCGGGAGCCTTCTCCTCTGGGCCTGCCCCTGCCCACCTCTCTCCTGCTGGGCTCCCAGCAGAGGGGTTCCCCCCTAGGGGCATTGCTGGGGCTCCTCTGGCCCCGCTCCAGCAGGTCCCTGGCTCTGCTGTGCTGAGGACTCCAGAGCTGCCCCAGCACTGCAGGAGACCTCCTCAGGAGACTCCTCTCCCTAAACCTGCCCACACTGCTGTTGATGCAGTACAGCCTAATTCCTTGTTTGTACTCTTTATTTCCAATGTGTCTACCCTCTGGTGACCTTAGGCAGTAATTCTCTTTAAAGGATGTGAACCATTTTGTGTCTGTACCACGTGCTGCCTTCATCCCTGTGCTTTGCTTCTTGGTGGCTATGGGCTCAGCTTGTCTTGTGTCTCTGTGAAACCTGCTTGCACCCTCTTTGGTAGAAGAGAAAATTGCTTGTCCATCCTCTGTGCTTTAAAAAGAGTGAAAGGAGCAGCCCTTGCTGTAGGATGGGAAATGGAAAGGAGCCGAGAACTGTTCTGGAAGTAACTGTGGAGAGAAAACATCATCCAGTGGCAGATGGTAAATGGAGCATGGTCGTAAAATTGCAAAGGCTAAGTGCTTTGGAAGTGTGTGAGTTAGAAAGAGGAATCATTGCATGGTTTATCCTCTGTGTGTGGCCAGCGTTGCAGTCCCTGTTTTCCTGTCAGGGAAGCTGGGGTGGAGGAGTTCCCTTCATTCTTCCCCTTTCATTTCACAAGTTCTCTATCCTACTGTGCATTTGCATTCTTACCCTGTACTACCATGAGTTGGAATCCAAGGGTAAATCAAGTTAATTGGGTTTACTTCTTCAAAGCAAGCTACTCACACACATTTATGCTTGGTACAGAGCTGTATACCGAATTTTATAGGAAGCATTATGGTCAGGACCAGGGAAACCTATAGGAGGTGAAATAAAGGACAAAAGTGACATTGTGCAAGGCTCCCAAGGTATGTAACATCAAACACAGTGTGAATGCAGCTGTGCTGCTACCTCAAGAATTCCTATACTCATTTCAGAAATGTTTCACTGGAAAGCTGCTGAAGATCTTGAGTTGAGCAAACTCCTGTCACCCCATTGGCAAGTTCCATATGGTGCTGGATCCTTTTTTCCCCTGTGAATGAGGACGGGTGCACAGAGCTGCATGTTGGCTGCTTGTTTGTTTGCTTGCTTTTCCAGGTGAAGCCTCCATGAGCAGTGTCTTTGCTCCATCTCCAATCCATGGCCGTGTTCCATTACCCTGGGAAGGTGGCAGCCCTGCCTTTTTCTGTAGGATAGCTGCCAAGACTGTTGCATCATAAATGCCAAGCCCTGGTTTACCTGTATGAGGGCTGCAGTCACAAACTGTTTGCTTTGGGCAGAACCACATGCCCACAGGGCAGCTTTACTGTATCCTGCCTTTCCTTTGTAGATGCAGGAGCTGTTGTTCCATATAGTACATTTGTCGTGGACTTGTTCTATGTGGGGATTTTCATGATCCCTTTCTGCTTTGTAGGAATTTATTCCTCTTGTTATCTAAAAATCATGACTGGGAGGGATCTTGGAATACAAGTTCAAAGGAGCATGTCCATAAAATGTGAATTGCTGACAGGGACAAGATTCTGAGTCCTGTGTTGTATTAGTTTATTCTAGGTCCCTATCAGTAATGGGGAAATTACCTGGTTCTGCAGGTGAGTGCCAGTGGAGCAGGTTCTGTGACATGCCTGAAGCCAGCTGGGACTACTAGGACAGAGTAAATAATTGAACCTGGACCCAATGTTGCCTTTAGGAAGCTAAACTTCTCTTTGAAAGCCTCTGCCTTCCCCTGTGGCTTGAGTACTTTGAAATGAAGCACACCTTCAGCTAGACTGGAGCAGTCACCAGAAGAGAGCATCTTGTGAGCATGTTCTTCCCTACTTCTGCCAGAAGTAATAAGTAAATAAAAGTGCTCCCTCTTACCTCTGCAATCACTGCAGCTTTCTAGCTCCTATTATCCCAATTAATGTAAAGCCTTTGGAGAGGGGTTGCTGAATCAGACAGATTGGGTCATGCCAGGTTGTGCTGAAATCCTTTATTCCTAGACTGATTCCCAAAAATGGCCCTGATGGGTCACCCTAAAGATCTGCCTCGCTGCATAGCTGGCTTCTGACAGCAGCCAGTGGCTGCAGCCTTTGGGAGGGTACTGCAGAAATTAGGGCAGTGCAGTCCCATCTTTCCCAGCGTTGTATCATTGCCCTGATTTATAGGGAAGCTGTGGCTGTGCAGCTTTCCCCCGCTGTTGATGTGGAGCAGTTCATCCGAGGTGAAGGGAGCGGTGCCAGGAGGAGTCCCACAGCCCCTGTTTGGCAGGGGAGCATCTCGGATCAAAGGGATAAAGCCTTCTGCTTTAAGAAACCCTAGTCCTCAGCTCTCCTGGGAGTTGAGCAGCCACTGGAATTTGTCTTGGAGTTTTACTGAAAAAAAAATACTTGGTCTGTCTTTCTGTCTCAGCATCTGTAGGATTCTTTCTGGTGGGTGAGACAGGGCTGGTTTTTTCTTGGTGTTTTTATTTTAGTCGTTCCCATGTAGAAGCATTTGAGTGTAGTAACTCCACACTCCTTTAGGAAAGACAAATATTATATGGTGGGAAAATCTAAGGAGAGAGATCGTGACTCAAAGGGCTCCTAGTCACGACTGGTGTGGAAGAAGCTCTCAAACCCTGTTCAGCATTTTCTTATTTTTACAGAGCCTATTTACCTGGCACTGATATGTTTTTAAGGGCTGAATACAGGTGCTTCCATTGCTTTTCAGTTTTGGACAGTGTAGAAAGCTTTTGCCTTTTATGTCCACCACTGTGTGGACCCACGGTCAGTCCAGCAGACTCTGTACAGAACCAGAACATGAGAAACAGCCCCGAGAAAGTCAGTATTTAATGTGGAGGCTGAAGCAGCTATTGTCAAAGAAACAGAATGCCTAAATGGGGAAGGGAATGTCACTGTCACACCTCGAAGGGCTGCCTTCACTAAGGGGAAAAGTGTGCTTTTAGATGCGTTAGCTCATCCTTTAAATATCCCTCTGTAAACAGGGAGAGTTCTATTTTTAGCATAATGGCTGGTGGCAGTGAATCCTGGCTCCTCGGGTCCCTCGCTGGCCTCCCCGCCGGGGTTCTCACGAGGTGCTTTCCCTGGGTGAATCAGGACCTGTGCTTAGTGATACTTCACTCTGTTTTCTTCTTTCCCCCCACAGCCCAGAGGTACTGCCAGCTGAGCTCTCTAACCTGTGTTTTCTCCTCCCCTGTGTGTCTGGGCAGTGTCCTTTCGGCGTGCTGGCTGGGGGCAGATACATCCCAGTCTGGCTGCGAGGGGCCAGAGCCGGGACCCTGCGAGCTGCCGATAGTATAGCCCTGCTCTCCTGCTTGATGCTGAAAAGCTTCCAAGCCTGGGCACACCGTGTCTTTCCAGCCACATGCACCATATCTGCCCTGAACAGCACAGGGTGGAGGGCTGCTGGGACAGGGGGTGAGGTTCTGGGGGAGGTGGTGTGGCAGGTCTGTCAGCACGGCTCCTCGCTGCTGGCTTTTGGCCGCGTGCCGAAGCAGGTCAGCCAAAGCCCAGCTCGTGCTGTCCTGTGACCTGTGTGGGGGCCTGTGGGTGTCCTTCCCAGTGAAAACAGCTCTGGGTCATTTCTCTCTCACCCACTCCAAACGCCCAGATACCCCCAAAGTGCCAAAGAGAATTGGAAGGCATGATACAAAAAAAGAGAGTGAATCTGAAATTCCTTATTTACTTCTCGCTTCCATTCTTGTAGGATCACATGCTTTAATTTTGTGGAGACTTCCAGTTCTTTCATTTCCTCAAACTTTAAATGCTCTTGTGTTCTGGTGACATTAGATCCTGAGGGTTTGGTGGTGGCGGGGGGAGGAGCCAAGGGTTCTGAAATCAGGCATCATGTTCTGGGATGTGCCTTCTGCTGCACTGGGACTGGCTGAGCAATATATGGACACTTACATCCTCCCAGCATGTTGCTGTTGTGCTGGGGCTGGAGTGATGCAGCTCCTGTCCCTTCATGGGCTCAGTCACTGGGAAGTGTCCTGGGCACTCGGGTGAGAAGGTGAAGCCTGGTGACTGCTGTCAGACCCAGATAGTGTGGTCCCTGCACACCAAGCTCTCTGGAGCCAGCCTGTGGGTACAGCTGAGCCTGTCCATGCCCCTCTGTTCCAGGAAGGCTATTCCCAGCTCTGCTGTGGGCTCTGCCTGCGATTCCCTGAACTCTCCCAGTGCAGTTGCTCTCCTGCCCTGTTGCAGGGCAGGATGCAGGGTATCAGTGAGCCAACAAGATCCTTTTAAATCCTTAAATACTCCTTTTTCCTCCCATGGTTTTATTTCTCAGTTTGCAGCTGGTTGGGCCCTTGCCTTGCCATGAGCTGGAGAGCCAAGGCAGACGCTGCCAATCCTGTGGTGCTCGCCTTATGTCGAGGGTCTTGAGGCACTGGGCAGTAACAACTCATCTGGCTACTGGTATTTCTGCCTCCCACCTTTATCCATCACCTTCCCTGCCCTGTTCTGAAGCACTGCATGCAGCTCAGCCCCATGGGGACAGGCTTGCAGCCCATGGGGACAGGCTTGCAGCCAGAGTCTCCACCTGCAATCTCCTGAAGAGATTGGTGACCTGATGAAGGTGCTGCTGATTCCTCTTGTATCTCTTGGGGGCTCAGTTAAGGCTGAAATATCTACATTAGATACTCTGGGCTTTGAACTGTGAGTGCAGATAAAGCCCATAACCTCAGGGTGATTACATCTGAGGTGAATATTTTGGGGAACAGCTTTTTGCCTCTGGTTGAGGGAGTGGGGTCCTGTGAAAATGAGCTGTAAGAGGTGGGAAAGAGCTTTTGTCATGAGGGCAGAGGCCAGCCTGGAAAGGGTTCTGTGAGGAAAAGCCTCCAGCTCAAGAGGAAAGCTTGAGATCTGCTCCTCCCCATGCTGCTTGGTGACCAGTTGGCTCCAGGGGCTGGTGACAAGCTGGTGTGGAGGCAGTGAGGGGTGGCTCTGTGCAAGGGAGACGGGGAGGGGAGGACATCCAGCCCATGGGACACTGGCATTCTCTGCATGACATTTGCTCATCTCTATAACAAGCACCAGGCTCTAGGGAGCAGGGATTGAGCAAGGCATGAAAATAGCAAGTGATTTGGAAGAGCAGTGAAGGTTTTAACCATTATTTTCTGTAAAGCAAGTGAAACTTGGCCAGTCAACAGCTTCAGGGCTTTAGAGAAGCCCCAGTTCATGCTGTCCCTCATCTGGTAGGAGTGCCACACTGAGTAGTGGCAGAAGGTGATACAGAGGAGAGTGATGGGCAAACAGAGTGAAAAATGGTAGGAAATTAAGCTCCATTAGTTGCATTAATCACCGAGCAACTTGTAGGTGGCAGGAGCTTCTCAGGAAGCAAACTGCTGTGTGGGGAGGCAGCGTGATCAGGTACAAGAGCAGCCTCAGCAGATCTAAGCCATACTGCCAGCCTGCTCCATGCTGGGTCCAATCCCTGCTTTGTGTGGCCCTGGTGCCTCCAAAAGCCTGCACAACCCTCCCTTGCACGGCTGGTTGGGCAGGTCAAGCAGAGGAGGAGGGTTTCCTGAGGTCCAGCTCCTCTGCCCATCTGTGCCACTGACCTGCTGGCATTGTTTGTCTCACAGGCTGCTGAACAGGTCAGGACAGGGCCCTCTCTTCCCTGGTGTTTGTGTTGTGGGCAGTGTGGTGTGGCCTCCACAGCCTTTTAGGTGCTATTGTTAGACAAATAACCATATGTCACCTCTGGAAGCTTGTCCTGCCACTTCTGTGATGTTTTCACACAACAGCAGCATGAAGTTGGATTGACTTAAGAGGGCTGGTGGCCAAGCACTTTGCTGCTAAGGGTTGCAATAACCACTTTTATTTGTATGCCCTCAGAAGTGTGCTTTGCAGTGGAGCAGAGCAGTTCCTAGTCCTGAGGAGCATATCCATGACACAAAACACCTGGATGTGTTTAAAAGTCATGTAGATATGGTGCTTAGGGATGTGATTTTGAGCATGTTGCTGGGAACTGATGGGTCTCTTCTTGTCCTTTTCCCTTAGTGCTCCTCACGGCGGTGAACTGTTACAGTGTGAAGGCTGCTACTCGTGTTCAGGATGCCTTTGCTGCAGCCAAACTGCTGGCACTGGCTCTGATCATCATTCTTGGCTTCGTGCAGCTTGCAAAGGGTGAGTATGTTTCCTTTTGCTTTTGAAGGTGGTGTACAGTTAGAGCAGAATCTGGGAATTAGGGGTAGAGCCCAGGAGTCTTCACCCAAGCATTTGAGAGGTAGCAGAAGTGCTTTACAAACATCTCTTTTTTTTTCTCTTGCATGCTTGGGTGATATTTCCAGCTTATGTTTTGCAAAGGGCTGAGCACTTTTGTGCATTTTAGTAGTGAGATTTTTGTATTGACTTTGAAGCTATGCTTGATTTCATCCTACTGGAACCCAGCAAGGTCTCTTGCTTGGAACCTACCCAAGGACTCTTCCATTTAATTCAGTCCCCATGTGGCCTCTCCTTTTGAGGTTGCAGAGCTGTCAAGTCTAGAGAGAGTGAAAATTTTGGTGCTATGGCTCTTGGAAGTCTTTTCTGTAACTGGTGGCTGGTCATGACCCTTTGTGAGTAGAGAAGTATCTGCATGTGCAAACCAACCCCCAGTAATTTTCATTCTTTCACCAAATGCCCCAGTGCATTTCCCTTCGTCCTGCTTCAGCTTGGTGCAGTCCATGAGGTCACACAAGGAGTTCTGGCTCAGGTGAGGATGCAGAAACCACATGAGTATGGGTGATATTGGGGCTCTCAGCTGACACTAGCACCCACTTCTGTCCACTAGCATGCAAAAAAGAAGATAAAGGAAAGATAAAGCAGATTTGATGGTGATTTTGCTTGTTTTCTTCATGCACACTTAAAATCTTTTCAAACTGAGGAAAATATTTTGTTCCAAACCCATCTGACTAACTAATCTACATAGATAAACTTGACTGTGTGCTTTTTTTTTAAAAATGAAAATAAACTTTTCTTAGGGAACTGTACAGGTCCTGCTTGTTAAATGTGGATAAAAGTCTATAGTCCTGTCTCAGTCCTGGGAATTGTGTGTGTGTGTGTGAGCTCATGCACATTGGTCTTTTTAATTCCTGTCTCAGCTATGGGAGCCAGTGCTGTCTTTGCAGAATTTCTTGCTTTATCAGAGATTTTATTTTCTTCCAGCTCAGTGCCTATACTCAACAGGAACATTGTTTGAGGCTTATCACAAAATATACATCCTTCCTCTTCATAACTCCCAGGGCTGCTTTGCTGAGCATTTTTTTTTTTTCTTAGAAGGAAAAGGATAAATAAACATAAATATCTGCTAATTCTTTAACATTTTAACTATGAAAGTTCTTTAGAATTGTTTTTTCCTTGCAAGTAATAATGTTAATTTGCTTCTTCCTCCCTCTGTACTGTTCTTTTGTCAAGGGTGAATCACTTTCTGCCATATTTCCTCAGGTATTTCTATTGACTTGTATTGTAACCCATAAGAGATTTCAGTCTTGTGGACCAAAAAACCCATCCTCAGAAGGTATTTTACCTCCTATAAAGCCTAGTACAGTTTCAAGGTTTAGGTAGGTCTGGAGAGGTACAACTGTGAGTTGTGTGTGTCTTGCTTGTTTCATGTGACATTTAGTTTCCTACTAAACCACCCATCAGCTTCAGACAGGGGAAAGGTAACAAGTAGTTAGTTAGATGGTAACATCTGAAGGCAAAGACCTTTTCTTAATGTCTGAGCACACAACACTCAGTGTAAAACAAACTTGTGCAGAGTGGGAACCTTGGGATCTAGGGAAGATGCTCCTCACAAAGCCCAGGTTTACACCATGTCCTAAGTGACATGCTACTGCTTGTTCTTGTGAGTTCCTATTTTTACAACACACTGCCTGGGATTCTGTCTGTGCTCTAACATGGATTGTATTAATCTCCTTATGGAACCTGCAAGCTCTCTGGTAAGTCCTTAAGAATGCTCAAGCTCCTTTCATGTGCCCTTCCTTAGCTTCCACCTACTTTGCAACTTTCTCAACTTTTCTTTAAATCATGGCAGGTAACTTGATGTTTTTATGTGGCAGGGATATGTCAAGAAACTGCCTTTTATCTTTTTTTTTCTTCAAGGAAAGCGAAAGTATATTAGCATCACTTAAAGCATACTGAAAAAGAGCAAGTGCTGCATTGTTCTTCACTGGGCTGAGCAGTGCAAGTTGTGAGGCAAGGGAAATTTGGGTTATCAGAAAAACACCTTTAACTGTAATGCAGAGCTCAAGCAGACTGTCCAGGGAGGCTCTCTGAGTGGAGATTTACATGAGCAGGTTAATAAACACCTCTGGGGAATGGTGTAAGCAACTCAAACCTGCCTTGGACAGGGGGACAGAGCTGGTGCAGCTGGGGCCGTGCTGTGCCTTGGTAGCACAGAGCTGCTGGATCTTCTCCAGCAGAAAGAGGACAGACCCTGTCTTTTCAAGTGCTGATGCTTTGAAATGGGTGACTTCTTTCCAAAAGCCTGTTTAACCTCTGAGTGGGTGAGTGATCCTGGGTCCCATACATAACCACAGTGCCATGCCTTTACCACTCCCCTGAGTGCCCTTCTCTTTTATACCCCATCCAACGCCCTTTGGACAAAGAGGACTCTCAGCACTACAAGCTCAGTAAATTCAGTCCCAGGCTGGCAGCTATTACTGAGGTGAAATCCACACTGAGCTGGTTTGGCTGGGGCTGCAGTTCCAGCAGTGGTGGGGTTTGGTGTTCCCATGACACTCCAGATAGTGCCTGAGCACTCCTGCCTTGGCCTTTTTTTTTTTTCTCCTTTTTATCCTTTCGTTGGATAGTTTCATTATTTTCAGAAATGCAGCAGCATCTCAAAACAAAGAAATATGTGGCAATATTACCACACAGAAAATAACGTTTCCTTGTGATCTTTCTGTGGACAGCTGTTTTACATCACTCCTTTCATGGGACTTCAAAAGGAGGGTAGAAGTTGGTTTCCTACTTAGCCTTTCAACTTCTTGAAAGTTTGAGTCGGTAGAGCTGGCCCACTTGGGATGTAATTATTTTGCAAATATAAAAGTTACACTTTCAAAAGCCTTTTGTGGGGCTAGAGTTGTGTTGCTGTAAAAGTTCAGTGTCCTGGACTTAGTATATTAGTGTGGAAAACCTTATATATGGACCCCCAACTATACAGCCCACCAGTCTGTAGCACTTAGATCAGGATATTTTCACTCCAGTTTTATAAAAACCAGGCTTATTTTTTTGGTTCTGCTGTTTTTCCTGCTCTCACAAAGTGGCTTCCTAGGTGTTTTTTGGCTGTACTCTTGACCTGGTGAGTGGGGTGCCCGGGATTAGAGCGTGCAGATGATTTTTGGAGAGTGGCTGTGGAAGTTTAAGGGATGTTTTCTGCACTGGATATGACACCAGGTCTATGGTTAGGTCTGCAGCTGTGCTCTTCATACCCCATCACCCTGCACCTCACAGCACCTTAAAAACTAACCTGGGCATGAAATAGTCAAAAAAAAGTGCTAATCTTTAAGGGCACACTCAAGCTTTTTGCATAAGAAGAAATTCAAGGGTTTCTTAAACATTATCTGCCCTTGGGCAGCTTGAGCAATGAGGTGGGTGCTGCAGTGCTGGGCTTCAGCCCTTCCTCACCAGCAGCTCTGCCTAAGAAAAAAAACTGGGCATTTGGGACTTGGGGGAATAGAATTTAACACTCGTTTTATTGGATTATTGTTATTGAATTTATTATCCCTTTTTCCTCTTAATGCCTGATTTCTGATCTTAAATTCCTTGTCTGTGGTGCCTGGGGTGCCTGTTTGGTGGCAGCAGCATTATTCTCTCTAACTCCCTTCAGTGGGCTTGTCACAGACCATCAGGGTGGCATCTGCTGAACAAGCATGGGGTGAACTAAGGACAAAGGAGGCAGATTTAACTCCAGACATTTGCCATGGAGAACTTAGACTAGAGAATTTTGGGTTTAATCTTGTATTTTTTACCTTAAATCGATGTGTACAGTATCAGCCAGCACCGACTCCCTTCACCCCAATATCATTTGCTCTTTGTAAAAAGGTATTTAGGGGTGTGGTTGTGGCTGGCAAGTTCTGAACTCGACACAGCAGAGTTTCTGAAAGTGCCAACATGAAGATTCAAACCTTTAGTCATCAACGTGTACTTAGCATGTCTGTGAAGCCTCCTAAAAATACCAGCTCAGTGCTCCAGGTGCGAGGCAACATCTCAGCCCTGTGTGTGTGTGCACACATCTGGGTACTGCTTTCATTTCCCAAATCCTTTTGTCTTTTGCTAGAAAACACCCATTTGGTCTCTGCCTTTCTCTGTGAGGGTTATTTTGCTAGTTCCCTGCCCAAACGTCTTTCTTTGCCTTCTTTTTCTGAAAAATCCTGTGATTAAGAAAGACCTGAGGGAGGGAAAGTTTAGTCACTCTTCCTTTCTTCCCAGATCTTCTCTGCTGCCAGTGAATGTCAGTTGAATGTCCCAAAAGAAGCCCCTTGGGCCAGATCTGGAGTGAGAGCAAGGGGTGGCAAGGATACAGCTGTAAGCGTGGCGAGGGCAGGGCTGCTCTGGAGGGGTCCTGCTGACATAGCAGGAAAACTTGATTTCATGGCTGGTAATTAAGATCTCAGGCTCCATCAGGTCTCAAAGCACAATGGCACATGGACAATGACCACTCTTGTTTTCTCTTAGTGACTGAATTCTCGTGGGTTTGTATCTATGTTTAATCATGCTTGGCCATCCAGAGAGGAACAAGCACTTGGCATAGCTAAATAAATCTGCCACAAGTTTTCCTTGGACCTGGTCTCATCTCTTGTTTCTGTATGATGAACCTAAGGGTGAACCTCAGCAGCAGGTTGATGTTTAGGAGTTTGACTTTTTTGTTTTTGGGTTTTTTTTGTTTTTAAGTTATTTCCTGCCACATCAGTTGTGACCTGCTTTTTGGCTGACTGAGGGGAGGTGCAGCAGTGCCTTTGGGCACACTGTGCTGTATGCAGCAGTGTAGCTGCTGTGCTGGTGTCTGTGCCCAGAGGGACCAGCTCACCCAGGATACTGCTCTAGGACACAACCTGGGCCATGAGAATCAACTGATGGTGGAGTTGTAGGTGTCTGAGCTGAGTTTGGAGCCCAAAGTCAAACCAGATAGGTGTTCACCCAGCCAGCCTGTGACTAACTCTCACTGTAGATCCTCTTTGGCAAGAGAAGAAGCAACGCCTGTGGAAAGTAGACGTCCCTCAAGCTTTGAGTGTGTCCCTGCAAGTTGGGGCTGAGACTTGTGCACACAAGAATGCAAGAAAAGTGTGCCCTGCAGCTGCCCATGCTGTTTCTTGTTACCCTGGCATTCAGCAATGCCACTAGAACATGATTTTCCAGCCGTCAGCCTTGAAGGAAAGCTGTTGTGCTTCCCTTACTCACCCTCTCATTCACAGAGCATGTGGAGAGTGGAAGGCTGTACTGAAGGAGCACCTGAACGAGGAAGATGGGAAAGCTGCCAGCATCCTGCACCTCTAAATCACATCAACCACATGCTGGAGATTAATCCGGCGTCTTAACGCCGGAGGGTTGATCCAACACAACTATGTTTTATGGGCCTCTTGCTCTCTAATCTTTGATTTCTTTTCCAGCCAACAGTGGATGCAAATGCTGAGGCCAGGTGGGCATGGCAGGTTAGTGTGCTATGCAGCTAAACCCTCTGGCTTGGAATGAGCAGCGCTTTGTTTCTGCTCAGACAATTTTTTTCTTGCCCTCTCTGCCCAGAAAATGTTTGGCAATTAAGAGATTCAAGGATAGAGTTCAGCCTGCTGGGGCTTCTGCATTTCACAAGTGCAAAGTTGCCTGTCAAAAAAGAAATAAAATGCATTTATTAAGAACAACAAGAAAAAAAAAACCAAAACAAACAAAAACCCAACAACCCAGAAGTAATCAGTGAGTGACCTGTGCTGCTTCTGATCAGTGTGGGTTGGAGTGGCTCTGCATGCACACTCTGGAAGCTTGGCCTTGAATGATGATGTGAACCCTTTGTTTATGGAGGCTCCTGGCTGCCTTCACTCTTTGGGGTGGAAGTGTTCCTTGACATCTGAAAAGCTGCTTTATCCAAGGAGTTGTGGATTGTAGCACATTGTTCATTGTCAGAGTCCCGAATGAACTGCCCGATGCTTGCAGTGGAAGCTGAGGAGCACATCTCAAACCTGCCACAGGGGACCCTGCTCACCACTGCAGTGGGCTGAATGGGTTTTAAAGCAGCTGACATGAGAGGCTCTGTTAGCTTCTTGTTTTTCCAAGCACAGCTATCCCAGCAACGCTGACATATTTAACTAGAGAGCAGCTAATACTTTGGTATTTGCTTCTTTGCCTCTCTGTCTGGACCTTCTCTGTCTCCCTGAAGTCTTTGGTTGCAGCAGAAGCAGTTGTTTGTGCCAGTGGTGTGTGAACTCCATCCATAGTTCTGTGTGTGTACCATGTGCTTCTGCTGGCATTTGATATTGATCCTTTCCCACAGCCTTCAAATGCTGGGCTGAAATGAATGGTCTTGGCTGTGGTGCTAGAGGTGTGGGTGACAGGCAGGAGGACCTGCCCTCTCAGAATGTTCTCAGCTCTCCTACGTGTCAGTCTGGTTGTCTCTGGTTAGCTCCTCCAGATCCTGATGAGGGGGTTCATCCTTTTTTGTCATTCCTGATTACAAGGGGAGGGTTAGGTTGGATGTCAGGAAAAATTTCTTCATTGAAAGGGTTATCAAGCACTGGAACATGCTGCCCTGGGAAGTGGCTAAATCACCATCCCTAGATGTTTGAAATTCATGGAGATGTGGTGCTGAGGGACATGGTGCAGCAGTGGGCTTGGTAGAATTAAGTTAGAGGTTGGACTTGATGAACTTAAAGGTCTTTTCCAAGCTAAATGAGTCTATGATTCTACAGTTCCTATGGATGTGGACTGAACCTGTCGTGCAGATCTGAGAAACTGAAAACAAGCTTATGGATGTGGCTGGAAACCCACTGGGTAGTTTGCACTTTGCTGTGGCTCTGCCCAGGCAGGAACAGACAAGGGAGCATTTAGGAAACACCTTCCCATGCTGTGCTAAGGATCAAAGGGACCCTGTTGACCCAGGTCTCTGCATTGCCTCTGTGCTTTCTGGCTCCTGGACCAGGCACAGTGTTTTGCATGCCGTGCATCAAAAAATAGCTCCTCGTAAACACCACTGATGGAGCTTCCCAGCACTGGGAGGAGAGGAACTTTCCCATCAGCCAGAAGGAAGTAGTTGAAAAGAGGGAAAGTGTCATAGCCTGTCCACAGCCAGTGCTAGGACTGGGATGTAACCCAGGAGCTCTGGCTCCTCTTTGGGTGTTCCCTCTGCTCTTGTGAGGCTCCAGTGCTCTCTTCCAGACCCATAACTCATCTGCTACGAGACGCCAGTTTAGCAGCTGCTGTTCAAAGCTGCCTAATGCTGGAGTGGCAGCAATCTGAGAGGAGCACAGAGGCTTTGTGGCCACCACGTGTGCCCGGGGTGCCACGAGCTGCTGGGGAGATGCTCTCCTAGCCCTGCTCTCTGCCTGCTTCATGATGTCTTGTTTTTCTGACTCAGTCGATTAAATTCTCACTGCTTTTCTCAGGAAATGGCTCAACAGCTGAGTGGATCTTCTCCTTTGGGGTTTTTTCATATATGCAACACATTTCTCCCTGGCTCAGTTTCCTCCACGAGCGAGACGCTCTGAGGGCCGCCCCCTCTTGCTGAGCTCTCTAGATGGCTATGTTCCCTCTCCTCGCTGTTTAGGCAAGTTAAAAATATTTAATTACCATTAAATGCTTTCTGCAAGAGAAGATTGCTGTGCTATTAAGACTGGAACGGACACGACTGGAGAGCAAATGATCATTTTCAAAGGAAGGGTCTGAACACGCAGCGCAGGGACCCGAAATAGGTCCCTCCTGCAGCAAGGCCCCAGGTGACCCATCGCTTGCTGGCACAATAACCAGAGTCTTGGCAGCTGGCAAGATCAGCAAATGGGGTTTATGTCAGAGCTTGTTACCTTAATTTGGTTAATTGTAGAGCAGAGTGCAGTGGAACAGCCAGTTCAAACCAGGTTTCAGATCGCCGGGGTGCCTCGAGAGCGTGGGCTGGGCAGGAGGCAGAGCCAGGAGTGTGGGCAGAGCACGGCCCTGCCCGGGATGCCCTCACCCCGTGGCAGCCATCGAGGCACTGCTTGGCAGCCTCCCTGGCACATCTGTAGCCCTGGATCATGTCCGAGGGCTGCAGCTCAAGCCTCCAAAGTCTGGAGACTCGAGTTGCACGTCGAGGTTTGAAAGGTGCGGGGTGTGGAGCTGAGGTTCACGGCTCCCTTTTGAACAGCAGGTCCTGGTCAGCCCTTGTGTTGGAGCAAGGAGGTAAGAGTGACCATGCTGGACCAGCTACCCAGTAGCCCCAGTCTCCCTCTGGGGACAACAGACAGGCTCAGTGCCTAAGTGTAAGAACAGGGGGGCACACGTGCTGCTTCCTGGGCACTTTCATAGACTCCTAGAGTCACGGAGTGTTTTGGGTGGGAAGGGACCCTGCAAGGTCATCTCATCCAACCCCCCTGCAGGGAGCAGGGACATCCCCAACTAGAGCAGGTTGCTCAGAGCCCCGGCCAACCTCACCTGGAATGGTTCCAGGGATGGGGCAGCGACCACCTCTCCGGGCAGCCTGGGCCAGGGGCTCACCACCCTCAGCAGCAACAATTTCTTCCTTCTCTCTAGTCAAAAGCTGTAGCAAAATGTGGACACCTGAGAATACGAGCTTGTCCCCTTGGAGTGGGAAGAGAGAGACCTCAGCTCCTCTGGTTATTTAATCCTGTTCTATGTGTTGCTAAATCCATTTTGCCATGGGAGCATAGAGAGGTGAAGTTTAGCAAGACTTTGCAAAGTTACAGCTCTTGCTGGGTGAGGCATGGAGAGGGCAACGGGGTGTCAGCTCCTCAAAGGAACAGAAAGCCCCCTCCTTCCTACCTGGGCTCCTCTCCTGGCTGCCTCCACGCTGACTTGCCACTCCTTTGCCAGTAGCTGCATTTCTGTGCTTCAGAGTCACACCTTAGATGTGTGCTTGGGTGGGTGGGTGGAAGAGGCATGTCAGTAGTTCTGTCCCACCCATCCACTACTGTTGCCCACCCACAGTGTCAGGGAATGCTAACTCTGCTTTAATTTCTTTGCTCCAGTGCTGCTCCCGTAGCCATCCTGCTGCTTTTCCCTCTTTTTACTCACACCTCCTGGAGGGCAGCAGTCCTGACACACAGCTGAAGTGCCTGCACAGCCCAGAAAGCCATCAAATAGGGCTTGGATCCCTCCTTGCCCAGAGGGTGAAGATGCCTGTGGTTCCCAAGTGGGTGGCACATCCTGAATTTTGGCATGTCTGTGGCATCCTTCTTGGTCCCCGCATTCTAAGAAGGACCTTGAGGGGCTGGAGTGTGGCCAGAGAAGGGCAATGAAGCTGCTGGGGAAGGGTCTAGAGGCCAAGTGTGGGGAGGAGCAGCTGAGGGAGCTGGGGGTGCTGAGCCTGGAGCAAAGGAGGCTCAGGGGAGACCTGGCTGTCCACAGCTCCTGACAGGAGCCTGGAGCCTGTGGGCCTGCAGCATGGTGCTGCCTGTGCCCTGGCTGCTCCAGGATCAGAGCATCCTCCCAATGTGGTAAAGGAGGTGATCCCTCCATGCTGGTGTGAGCTGGGCTCTTAGCAGACCACGAGCAGAACTCTGAAAAGAGACATCCCAAGGAGTGCTTGAAACACCTGGAGAGCTCTCCTGCTCCCCTAGTCCACCCGTGAGCTGTTCCAGTAGCTAATTACAGTCGCTGTTAACAAAAACTGTATCTTATTCCCATAACAATAGACCTGGAAAGAACTAGACTGGTAATTATTTAGGAGGGGCAGAACATAAACTGGGGAAAGCTGAGCCCGAGGGATCCAGCAGAATGTGATACCGTGCACACCCACCTCCTGCTCAGCCTTTTTGTTCACAGCCAGGCCAGGGCATTAATGCTCAGTTAAGATTGTATGTCTGAACCTATAAGCCAGGAATTAAGGTTAAACTCCCAGCATTGTTGCAGTCTCTTTGCATTTCCTGGCTTTCATGCTACACTCTGATGTATGTTTTCTAACCTCACTTTTTAGAAACGATTGGTGCATTTTGTGAAGGAGATTGACTGGCTGAAGGGGCTTTAGGCTGGTTGTGTTTATCTCAAGGTGGATCCAGAGACCTTCCTAGTGCAAGGAGCTGGTGGGAGGAGTGGGACAAGGCAACAGCAGGGGAGAACTGCAGTCTGCAGTGGGATCAGGACAAGGAGAGCCTTGGAAAACTGGTGTCTCTGTGACCTGATATCCCAGTGCATGAGCTGCTGCTGGGGTCTGGACTCTTGCAGCTCACACCTGGAGCCATTGCCTTGAAAATGGGATAGTAACTGAGCAGGGAAGAAGGCAGAGGGGAGCTGGTTTTCTGTGTATTCCTGTGAGAGTTGGATTCCTTTGGTAGGGAATAGCTGGTTAGGACTCTGCAGAAGCAGGAGAGAGAGAAAAGAAGTGAAGATCAATGCCCAGGATGGGAACAGAGCTGGAGGGTCAGGTAGAGAGGGTGTCAGACAAGATGTAGCTCTCCCTTGTGCCCAGGGCAGCTCTGTGGCACTGGCCAGACTTGGAGCAGTCTCTTGCAAAGCCCCATGAATAAAAGAAGCACCAGCAGGCTGACAGTGCCATGGGGAAAGGTCCACGAAAAGGATGAGTGGGGGCTGTTAAAAGGCATGTGCCTCCATATTTGTTACCCAGCCCCTGCAAAAGTGCCTTTGGGTGGCATAGGGGTGGGAAAGGGTTTTATTCCATCAGAGGAATCATGCCTGGTGCATTGGCACCCTTTCCTCTCCCCAGATGCTCATCCTGGGTACCGTGTGCTAAGAGAGGAAGGGTTAAGCTCTGGGCCCTGCTGACTCCCATGTGATGGAGCTGCTGGGGCGATTAATGAAGATCTGTGCCCTAAGAGGAATCACATGGGCCTGGGGCTCCCTGGGTGCAAACGTGCCTGGCCCAATCCTGCCTCTCCCCCAGGGGAGCTCTGGGTCCAAGGAGGGCAGCCTGGCTTCACCAGCCCAGGTCTGCACCCAGGCTCCACTTCAAAAGGCAGGGAACAAAACAACTGCAGAGCGTTTGAAAGCAAAATAAATAAACCCTTGGCTGCTCCAGGAGAGTTCTTGCTCAAGCTACAGTTGAGCCATCTATTTATGGCTTTTTATTTCAAAAGCAGATACATAACAGGAACTTTTGATATTCAAGCCTTAAAGAAGTTAACTTCTGGTGTTCCAGCCCCAAAGAACCTGACTTCCCCCAATCAAAGGGATTGCCACAACCCCCTGCTTGGTCAGGTGGCTGGTGAGACTAGAGGAAATCCTGGGTTTCTGCTTTATTGGGGGGCTGGTGAAGTGGAGGAAATCCTGGGGTTTTATCAAGTGAAAGCAGCTTTCAGATGAGAGGACAATGTGACAATATCTGTTTGCATAGCATCTTCCAGCAGGAAGGTCCCCAGAACGTTTCCTTTGCAGGGTGGTATCGGGGAGATCACCTCGGTGATAGCACGTTGCTGTGTGAGAACATCTGAGCATTCTGCAAGGAACAGTTGCTGGAGAGAAGTGTATTTGGGGCTGATTATTTGGTGCATTGCTGTGGCTGATGTAGCACTGTAAAACTGGAGGAGCCAGCCCATGAGTGCACATGTTTTCTAGCATAACCCAAAATGCATCAGTGTGATAATTAAGTATCCTAAGAGGCACCTTCTGCCTCCAGGTTTCTCTGATTCAGCCCCCACAAAGACCCTTGGGGGGCTCACAAATGATCCATACTTTCTTGGGTTTGTTCCCTGCAGGTGATGTGGCAAACCTGGCTCCTGAGCACTCCTTCAAAGGCACAAAAACTGACGTGGGGAACATCGTGTTAGCCTTGTACAGCGGTCTCTTTGCCTATGGAGGATGGTAAGCTGCAGCCCTCTGTCTTTTTTCAGTGCTAAATACTGTAGTCCATCCCTCTTCTCCCCAGATGTGTTTGTCCTGGACTTTCCATCTTTCCTTGTAATGAGGGCAATGAAGCAGATGTTTTGGGTTTGCCCAGTGACGTTGTTAACAGTCATACTTCACGCTCTGTTTCCAGCCAGGACACAGAAGCACAGAACAGTGCAGATGATCAGGAGGGGTTTAGAACAGGCAGCAAGCAATGGGTGATGACACACCAGCTGCTGGTGCAGCTCCTAGGTGTGCTAAGAGGAAGCAGGAGGGTGGATTTAACCAGCAGATGAAAGATGTGCCATATGCCAGGAGATTACTTTGAGCACCAAACTGAAGCTCCTGGAGGGCTTATTCAGCAGACCCTTTGAGCACTTGGGAGCACAAGAAGCCTGCTCAATTTGCTGTGAAAACAGGGCAGTTGCAGCCATCCTTATTGCATGGAGGGGTGGCTCCTGGGTCCAGCTCTTCACCTACACCCATCCCTCCTGAAAGTCCCCTGCAGATGAGTGAGATGAGGGGCTTTGTTTATTCCGTGGGCTAATGAGAATTAACCACTGTTCTTTTTAAATTACAGGAATTACTTGAATTTTGTTACAGAAGAGATGATAAATCCCTACAGGTAGGCATGTGTCCTGTGGTATTTCTTTGGGAGAAAAACCTGTTTTTCTCAGGAAGCCCCTTTCTCATGCATGTGTGTACCAGGGGTTGCTAATCAGCCCAGAAGCCAAGGTCTTTTTCTGGGAAAATAGAAACCAAGATAAATTAATGGCATTGTTCCTCCCTGAACGGGGGAAGAGGAATAATAATCTCTGTGAGAAGGGTTGTTGCTTACACTGCTTTCCTGTACAGCCAATATTATCAGTGTTGGAAAGTCCTGCTTCCTTGGCATGGCACCTCTCTGAATTATAGGTGAGGAAGAAGCACTCATGGCTTTATTACTGTCTTCTTTAAACTCCCACAAGAGTATTTGTGCATATGTTTGTCATCTGCTCTTCCTGTTTTGTTGAGCAATAGCCACTTTCTGCACTGCTGGTGCCTTTCAGGGTTATGCAGGGGACCTGGTGAGGTGAGGATGGGCCACACCAAAGCAGGATATCCCTGACAAAACATTTGTGCTCACAGGGAAGGTGCCTGTAAGGCACTGTGGATGGGAGCTGCAGGGTCATTTGTGCAAGAAGCCCTTCCTGGCTGGCCCTGGCAGTGATTAGTGCTTGCTGGGAAGCAGAGCATTTGATATGCCCTTTCCTTGACAAACACAGCTACAAAAAGGTTTTTGCAGTTTGCAATTATTTCTGTGTCTTTTGAATGCAGTCATGGTATTTGACTCTCTCCTCCTGTGGCTTTGAGCTCCACTAGACCAATTAGACATGGCATCAAGCTGGGTTTCCTTTTTCAGTTTCCATTTGCAAATGAAGTCAGACTATTGGGAAAGGCAAATCTGTACTGGTCTTCACAGACCCACTCACACTGTGTCTGAGCTCATTTTCTTTGAGTTTCATCAGGCCAGCTGCACAGAGTTAGAGCCTAAAACTGCCCACTAAATCCCTGATCTTGCCATCTCCCCCTAGAAACCCAGCAGCACGAATGCTTCTCCTTTGCCCAGGAGGGAATAGATGTGCTCATGGCACTGGCTAGCAAGCGACGTGGGGGTTATTTTTAATGAGCTGCCTTTGCAGTGACCTTGGATTACTGCTTGCCAAGAGCCTCTCCGTGCAAAAAGCCCCTTCTGCCATAATCCTTCACTCTACATCAGTCAGCCTCCAGGCTGTTTCCCCAGTGGGCATCTTCTTTCCTAGAGGAGCAGCGTGTGCCTGGGAAAATGGACATGCTGAAGAGCCAAGGAAGAGCAGAATGGTTCAGGCCAACTTGAGGGGAGCGCAGAAGGGCTGCAGCACGAGCCACCCATCCCTGCCATCAACAGCTCTGCTCTGAACTGCAGCACTCCCTTATAATTTATCTTTTCTTTCTAGAAACCTGCCTCTGGCTATCATCATCTCCCTACCTGTAGTCACTTTGGTTTATGTGCTGACAATCTTGGCTTACTTCTCGCCGCTCTTGACGGAGCCGGTGCTGACGTCCGAAGCCGTGGCCGTGGTAAGACAGGGGCATTTCTGATGTGATTCATCTGTTTTCTGGGGCTGGTTAAGTCAGACTTCAAATCTTTGTGTACATCTCCTAGTTTGTTCCAGGCTGATCATGGCTGCTTTCAAAAAAAAAATGATGTTGGGCAGGAGATAAAGAGCAGCTGTAACGGGAGCAGGGAGGAACAGCGTGATACCAAGTGGGGTTACTCACAGGCAACAGGGTGGGCAGTCAGTCAGTGCTGCTCTTGATTTGTAAATATGCAAGGTTGCTGCTGGCTTTGTGACTTCTCATCAGTTACCAGAGCATGATATTTAGGGGAAAAGGTCATTCTGTCGCTACTGAACTAGATTGTTCTCTCTATATATCTTCCTTGTTTTAATTAAGGGAGGAAAGTAATACTTCTATTAATTAAAATGCCACTGCAGTCAGAAACCCTGATGGCTTATGAAATGAGCAGCGTGGTATCACCTTGCAGAGTGTGACCAGGATTGATCCAAAGGGAACCTCCCAGTCCAGGATAAGTTGATCTGGGCCACAGAATGCTCCATCCTTTGGCTTAGTACGGAGTCCTGGCTCCAGCCTGCACCTATGCAGAGCTGAGCTACTGGAGATGTCAGCCTGTGCCACAGTGCTCTAGTTCTGTGTCTTTACAAGTCTTGAAATCAATATAATGATGTTGGTTTAAAACTGCAGTGAAAGCAGCACGGGGCCAGTTTGTGATAGAAAGCCACAACTCCAGGTCATGGTCTGTCCGAGGGGCTGTGCCCCAGGTCCTTACTCAGCAGCTGGCAAGAGTTGCATGTCTGAATCTCCTCACAGTTCCTGTTTGGTCTTGAACTTTTGGGTAGCTGTTCTGATAGATGTTGTGTCCTCACTCTGCAGTAAGAGCTCGCTGCTGATTTTTTTTGCAATTCAATGTGTTTTTATCAGGAAGGAGGAGCAGCAAATCATCAGAATGTTCTGGTTGGAAAAAAAACTTGTAATAACATTGAGTCCAACCATTCCCCCAGCACTGCCAGGTCCCCACTGCCCCATGTCCCTCAGCACCACATCTCCACGGCTTGGAAACCCCTCCAGGGGTGGGGACTCCACCACTGCCCTGGGCAGCCTGGGCCATGCTTTGACAAGCATTTCTGTGAACAGATTTTTCCTCATGTCCACCCTAAACCTCCCCTGGCACAACTTGAGGCCATTTCCTCTTGTCCTATGGCAATGTGGAAGACTCTGTAACAGCTTCAGCCCTAAGCCATTTCATTTGTTGAGTTTTCTACAAATATTAAGCCTTCGCAGGAGGCTGTGAGTAGTTTTGGGCATGCTGGGTGTGAAATATCTTTCTTGTTGCCCCTTCCATTTAGGATTTTGGGAACTATCACCTTGGAGTCATGTCCTGGATCATACCTGTCTTTGTTGGCTTGTCGTGCTTTGGATCTGTTAATGGATCTCTCTTCACTTCTTCCCGGTAGGTTTCTTGCTCAATTTTGTGGGTTTTGTTTACAAGTTGTGCCTAATGCCTCTTTGGAGTTGTCCTCCAAAGAGTGGCTGTGGGTAGACACAAAGTAGAGGGTCTTGAGGCCATGTGTGGAATGTGGAGGAAAAAAAAAGTGAGACTTTAAGACCATATAGTGCTTAAAGGAAACGTTTTCAGTGGTCTTAGTCTTCTGTTCCTCTGGCAAAGTCCTGTCGAAGTCATTAGAACACAGACACAGGCTTGGGGCTCAGTGATGTTGCCTAAGAAAGTGGCTTTAATGAAAAGCAGAAACTTTTATGAAGCATCAGGTCTGTGAATCTCTTCAGAAAGGAGAAGGGACAGGGCAGGATGGGGACTGAGATGGTTCCAGCTTTGACACCTATCTCACGGGTTCTCTTAGGAAAGTCACTGAATTGCTCTCCCCAAAAAGGAGGATATAAATCCATCTTCCCTTGCATCCTGTGTCCATTTCCAGCCTTTCTTCTGAGATGAGGACTTTCTCCTGTGTAGAAAGACCTTGCTGGGGTCTGATCCTGGAGGGCCCCACTCCTGAACCAGTGCCTGGTTCAGCAAAAGGACACAGCTGGCATTGGGCAAGACACCACCACCAAGGTGGACAACCTGTGTGGAGCCTGGGCCTTCCAGTCTTGCTGCCTCAGCACTGTCCAGGCTGAGCTTGGGCTGTCCCCACTTGTTTTGTGCTTCAGCCCAGGGCTGAAGGTTGCAGAGGTGGTAACTGCTGTGTCTCCCCCCACCTCAGGCTGTTCTTTGTGGGATCCCGAGAAGGACACCTGCCCTCCATCCTGTCCATGATCCACCCCAGGCTGCTCACTCCTGTGCCATCCCTCGTCTTTACGGTAAGGACCTGGGTCTGTGGTGATGAGCATCAGCCTGCTGTTGAGAAACAGGTCAGGGGTAGGATCCCAGCAGAGTGGGGTTGGAGGGGGGCTGCTTGGACACAGACACAGCCATTCCTGCCTGCACCTGCAGGAGAGGATAGATGGACCCTTTTCCTTCTCATCATGTCCTCATGTTCCCCTTTCTGGTTTGAAATTGGTCTCAGCACCACTTAAAAATAGCTTCAATAAGTAAAAAATAATCAACATGATCCTTTTCCTGACAGACAGTTCTTCCCAAATACCTGTATTGAGTGTTGTAACAGATGTGGTTTCGCCTGCTCCCTTTGCTAATAATGGCCTTGTTGTTTTCTCCCTGGATGCAGTGTGTCATGACCCTGCTCTATGCCTTCTCCAACAACATTTTCTCAGTCATCAACTTCTTCAGCTTCTTCAACTGGCTGTGTGTGGCTCTGGCCATCATTGGGATGATGTGGCTGCGTTACAAGAAGCCAGAGCTGGAGAGGCCTATCAAGGTGAGAACAGTGGGGGAGTTCCATGGTGGGTTCTCCCCAAGTCCCTTCTTGGCACCAGGGGGGGCCCAGCAAGTCTGGCTGTTGTCCTCTATGGCAGAGGGATGGGATTGCAAGTGTGCAGAGGAGTCATAGAATCATGGAAATGTTTGGATTGGAAGGGACCCTAAAGATCACCTTGTTCCAACTCTCCTGCCCTGGGCAGGGGCACCTACCACTACACCAGGTTGCTCAAAGCCCCATCCAACCTGGTCTTGAAGACCTCCAGGGATGGAGCACCTACAGCTTCCCTGGGCAACCTGGGGCAGTGTCTCATAGTGAAGAACTTCCTAATTCCTGATCTAAATCTCCCCTCTTGCAGTTTGAAGCCATTACTCCTCATCCTATCTCTCCAAGCCAAAGCACCTCCCCAGCTTTCTTGCAGACCCCCTTCAGGTACTGAAAGGCCACAGTAAGGTCTTCCCAGAGCCTTTTCCAAACCTTGCAGCTCGTGTTAACACAGATGTCCCTGCTGCATAGAAATCTGCTGGATGCAGGTCAGTGTAGGAGGATGAAGAGCTGCAGTGGCCATGGGCCATCAGAGTGAGGGAGGCTCTGGGTGTCAGAGTTCAGGGCTGTTCTGGTGGGGTAGCCCAGTGGGAAGCTCTCATTAAGATGTTCCCCAGGACAAACCAGAGGCTGTGGCTCTCAGTGAAACACTCTGTACCATCGTGGAATTCACTGGAAATAATTTTTTAATAAAGCAGACAAACCCACGCCTGCAGAGCTGAGAACTTTGTTCTCTTTGTCCTTGGCCAGCTTGGCAGGACCGTGGCCCATCTGGGAGGAGGCCAAGATCATGTCAGCTACAAGCATGTCTGCCTTCCTGAAAGGCATGTTTCTCACTCACCCCCAGCACAGCCAGGTCTCTGCCAGGCAGTAGGCAGCCAGAGAGAAACAAGCTCACAGACCTGGTTCCCAAAGTAACTCTTTGCAGGGTGCTCCCTTTGCTTTTTTGGCTTTTTTTTTTTTTTTTTTTTGGGGGTTTTTTCTCTTTGTCCTTGGCCAGCTTGGCAGGACCGTGGCCCATCTGGGAGGAGGCCAAGATCATGTCAGCTACAAGCATGTCTGCCTTCCTGAAAGGCATGTTTCTCACTCACCCCCAGCACAGCCAGGTCTCTGCCAGGCAGTAGGCAGCCAGAGAGAAACAAGCTCACAGACCTGGTTCCCAAAGTAACTCTTTGCAGGGTGCTCTCTGTGCTTTTTTTTTTGGCTTTTTTTTTTTTTTGGAGGTTTGTGTGTTTTTTGGGTGTTTTTTTGAGTGGACACCCTGCTCAGAGCAATGTAGCTGCTGCTGAATTTGATGCTGTTGGTGCAGGGGCTTTTTATGAGGAATCATTCAGGGATGGAATTGGGAGTTGAAAAAAAGGATGCTGAGAAAGGTGCCTGGCTCTTGGTAAGAGCCCCATCTCCCTGCTTTTTGGTTTGAAGATTGTGTTAGTTGTTGGCCTACATCTGTTTTCTCCAGGACTGATGAGCAGTGCTGCCTAAATCCATACCTTCTCCATGGCAGAGCAAGGTCATGATCCCCTTGTTCAGACAGGAGCACTGTCCACACGGAGGTCCGTGGTGGAACATGAACTCCTTCCCTCCTTGGGTTGTACAGCAAGATAACCATCACTGGGACGTGTACCCTGGCCCCTGATAAAACTTCTAAGCTGTTCCTTGGGTCCTTGTTTAGGTGAACATCTGCCTGCCCATTTTCTTCATCCTGGCCTGCTTGTTTCTCATTGCTGTCTCCTTCTGGATGACGCCGAAGGAGTGTGCGATCGGCTTTGCCATCATCTTCAGTGGGATCCCTGTTTACTTCTTCGGGGTCTGGTGGCAAAACAAGCCCAAGTGGGTTCTCCAAGGCATCTGTAAGTACAACCAGTGAAAAGCAAGGATGCAACCTTGGCTTTTCCTTCAAAAATAGCAGCTTCCCCTTGTGTGCTACAGCGAGTAGCGCTGGCTCTCCTCCGTGTAGCGGAGGCTTCCAGTGTCTTAGCTCTGACTGATTCTTCTTGAACCATAACAAGGTTTAACCTGATGATGACCTTACCTGCCAAGCACCCAAGACACACACTGACTTGCAGTAATTGCCAAGTTGAGGCTGAGTATCGTGGGTTTATTTTTCATCTTGGCCAACAGGTAGTTGTTACACAGTGGAGTGTAACTCACTCAGCGTGTTGCTGCCTTTCCCCTGCCTCCTGTAAACGCACAGGGTCAAGCCTTTTGTCAGCACAGAATCCTTTTCTAGTGGTGTAGGAAGGAAAAAGAAGTAACAGCCTAACAGTTGGAGCACATTTGGCTTCAATTTGACTGCTGAAAATACATATTTAGTCCCAATCCGTCCCTTAGCCAGTGCTAACGTTTCTGATCCGGTCAGAGCTCTCCTTGGCATCCAAATGTGGCAGCAGAGCAGAGGGAGGGAAAATCCCATGGATGTTTTCTCTTATGAAGCTTATTTTTAAGGTATCTTTGGTCTTCCAGCAGCTGACACTACACCACGGTGTGTTTTGAAGGGATGGAGGGAGGTTGTGCTTGGCACACGTAACCTCTGGCTGAACAACTGCATCAAGGAAGTCAATCCGTGTTGTCCAAGGACCTAAACTCCACCATCTGCCTCCCAGGTCTCACACAACAGGCTGACCTAGAAAAGCAGACAAGGAGAAGTGCCCAGCCTCAGCTGGATGCTTTTTATGAGGAAGAAAAAGGCTTTCAGCAGTGCTCAGCACTTGTTATTCTTTTTTTTTTTTCCCCTGTCTGTCTGTCTCTCACACACTCAGTTTTTTATTCTAAGTATTAGGCTCAGTTCCTAGAAAAGCCATTTTTGCAGTGCCTGGGTGGCAAATTACCATATTAATTGTTTTCCACCAGCAAAGGCTTGTAAGGAGAATATAGCAAATATTCTGGGAACACAGAGAGATAATCCTGCAGACGTCCAGTTAGAAGCAAATGAACTTTAACCACATGTATATTCATACACTGCAGATCATTTGATCACCTCCAGCTGATCTGAGTTTGACTCAATGTGTATTTAGAATGAAGTGTTCACTTTACATGGCAAGAGTGTCTCATGATCTCCAAACACACCGTGGTGCAGCAGCCACCAAAACTGATGGGTGGAAAACTAAAGTTAATTCAAGTTCAGCACCTGCCCTGTACAAAGGTGCATCTGAAATGCCTCCTGTGCCCTTCACCTCTCTGTGCAAGGCAGTGACCTCTGCCTTGTGTTCAGCATGCCAAGCTGCTGTTGGCCTGGGCACTCGAGCCTTCAAATAAGCTGTGTTCAAAACTGCAAGTAAAAGCCTTGGCTC
>NW_008602304.1:8066-20735 GCF_000691845.1 Merops nubicus | reverse complement strand
TCCTGCTATTGTGCCTGGCTGTGTTTTGGCTGCCTGCAGTTCTGGCATCCAGCCTTAGTTCCCACATCACTCTGCAAGGAGGAACCGGGGTCGGGAGGCGCCGGAGCCTCTCTGGGGGCACTACAGGAGGATACTGCAGGAGCAAAGCTCCCAGGGCTACGTGTTTAAGTTCTGGGCATGAGGAGAGAGCAGCCCGTGGCTCATTTGCTTTCAAGTCTTAAATTGTATTTGGGCTAATCTTGCTCAGAACCACGGTGGGGAGGCAAATGGGTCAGTCCTCTTGAGGCAGTGCATCATGCACCAAGACCAAGATGGGCCCCGGCGTGCCAGCTCTGACCCATGCTTTGCTTCCTTCCCCACAGTCTCAGCCACAGTCCTGTGCCAGAAGCTGATGGAAGTGGTCCCACAAGAGTCCTGAGCAGAAGAGGAGCAGAGACATTCAGCTGGAGGAAACGCACAATCTTAGTTGAAGACGACACAAGGAGAAAACGCTTCTGACCCCTCGTACATGAAACCCAGGCACTGCAGCACCCCACCAGAGCTGCTCCGTGCCTGACCCACGCCCTCAGCTCTGCCCTGCCTCCTCCAGCCCCCCCTGGCACCACCCCTTAGCCTGGCAGACCGGCAGCCCTGCGATGAGAAGTTCTTGGTACGAACGTGCTGGCAGCTTCACAGAGCTCCTGCCTGCCCAGCAGCAAGAGCCCCATCAGCATCTGTGTGAGTGTGTGTGTGAGATCCTGAGGGCTGTCTAGGCCTACTTGACTGCCCAGCCAACAGCAGGAGCCTGGTTTGAGTGTTGCCTACCATAGAAATGTGCCTGGGGCTGGGACTGTCACAGACTGCAGGGTAGTCCTGAGCCTGGCCCACCTGCCTTGCCTGGTGAAGGGAGGGTGGCTGGGAAGCAAAGGTTGGCTGATGTTGCCTCACAAGCTCACACAGACACACACACACAGACTCAAACCAAAACACGTGCTGCTGGATGCTTTGGACTCTGTCCACTGGCAGTGACGTAGTTGAGACAAGGCAGAGCAGAATTAGTGTCAGAAAGGTGACGTGGGGAGGCCTCGTCTGGCGGTCACTGCGTTCCTGACTAGAGCACTCGGGGCCCTCTGCCACTGCCTGGCTTCTAACTCTCAGATCCAAGCCATCTCCCTGCTGTTGAGCCAGTTCTCTGGGATGCTCTTCATCAAAACACTCATCCCGTGGCCCTGGGAATTAGCCCTGGGGCAGGTGCAGGCTTGAGGGTGGAATTCCTCCTGAGAAACCCAGGGAACTGCAGTTAGCAAAAGGCCAAGTTCTTGGCTTGCTCACTCCACATTTTTCTGTAGCTAAGGTGTCACCCAGCGTGGGAAGAGCAACATCACTCTCTCCAAATAGCCCTGTTCATTTCCCACAGTGTGACTCACGTTTGTCCCCAAGTCATTTGTGTAGAGGAGGTAAGGGTGGGGTTCCCTTGGCCCGTTCCCTGGGCTCTGGCTGTGCACTGCCAGTCACCCTGCCCTTCCTTGTGCCCTGCCTCTTCTAGAACATGCAGTGGAGGTGGGACCAGCAGGCTCTGGGGGTGTAGAGAGGGGCAGATGGAGGGGCCTGGCTGCACTCTCAGTCTGCTGTAGATGGTCTGGTTTGCTCCAAGAAGCAGGAACTGGAGCCTGGTCCTCCTCTGTGCAGAACTGCAGCCCCAGGTTTGGCTTGGTGAGATGACCCCACCACCATCCTCCCATTCAGGGGGGAGTCTTTGAGCACAATCCACGTGTGAAATTGTCTGTTGCTGTTGTGAGTGGTGCAGTCCCATCCCCTGAGCCCACCCCAGATTCCTCTAGTTCCTGAGCAGTCAGAACTGTCCTCTTAGGAACATGTGGCTTTATTTGGTCAAAAGCATCACCTTTTCAGCAAAACTGCCATTCTTGGACACTTTGCTCTTTATGCCTCTATGCTTAAGGTGACAGTTGGAAATCAAAAGCATCTTGTCCTCACAAGTGAGCTGTCTCAGCCTCTGTTAGAGAGAGATCTTCTTTGTTCTTGTGCTTTGTGCAGGCGGGTCGTTGAACTGCTTTTTCTCCTCAATATTTCTGCAAACTCAGCTGTTTGGAAGCTGGGATCCTCCAAAGCTTTCTGCTGGATCCTCCTGGTAGCGTAGAGTTATTTTGGATGAAGAGGCATTAAGGACACCAATGGTACTAGCTGATCCTTTGTCCTTTTTAGAAGCTCTTTAGCAAAATAGAACGTGTTACAGTGGGTGGCAGCTTCTGGCCAAGTGTGTGTGACAATGACCGTGGCCGTGTCTACGTGTAGCTCTCTGCAGTTGCTTCACCAATCACATATCTTTTCTTTGAGGCAGTACAGGAGGAGAAGGTGAGACAATCATCCTGTCAGGCTGCTTGTTCTGTGGCAGCACAGTGCAGAGATGCCCAGGCCAGCTGAGGTGCCACTTTCTGTGCCTTAGTGTCGAGCTCTCCTGGAGCTGAGTTAACCTGTGGAGAGTTGCAGCTGGTTTGGGTCTTCTCTGCAGTGCAGAAGAACCCAAAGTTTATGACCAGTGCCTGGCTGTTCAGGGACCTATGTGCAATGAGTTGGAGCATCTCAGACCCAGTGCCTGCAAAGAGGCATTTGCTTGAATAAGGTCATGAACCATGAAACCTGAACTCGGTTTTTGGAATCCTCTTGCAGCTGAAAGCTGAGCTGTTTTGGCAGGGTGGGGACGGGAAATGGCTGCTTGTGCTGGACCTGTTTCATGGAGAGAGAACCTCAGTCTGTCACCTTCCACTTGGGCTGCAGGGATTTTTGGCTGTGACAGACTCAGGGCCAGCTTCCTGCAGGGCCTGGGTTCAGCGTGGGGCTCTCGGTGCTAATTCACACCAGCAGAATTACCTGTGGTGCACAGGAAAGGGATTTTAACTCAGCCACCTCAATCAGCCCCCGAGTGCAGTCCACAGAGAGCTCAGAAACCTGCCCTAACCTCCCAAAGCCACGGGGGTTGCTTGGTTTGGACACCAGATGAGTGTCATGGTGATGAAGACCATCCCTGCACAACAGCCTCTTGGTGAGCCTCTCACACTGGTTTTAAAGAGGAGATGTCACACTGAGAAATATTTTTTTTAATTAATTAACTGTTCTTAATTAAATCCTTCACTCGCTTGCTTGCTCTTTATGAATTTTCATGATTTTTCACTTGCTGCTGAAGATCTTTTTCTTGTACTAACCTGCTGGCTCTGGCATTGGTACCATGGTGGTGACCTCACCAGCATCTTCCCTAGCAATAGAGGTGTAGGAAGAAACTGAACCCCAGGTACCAGCACAGAATGGAAGAAAAAATGTTGAATTTGGTCAGCCACAGCTAACACCTCAAAGATTACCTGTCAAAAGCCTGATTTCTTTCATCCCTTGTTCACTGACCTGGATAGTTCCCCTCCACCAGAGCTTGGTGACTTGGCTGTAAGACATTGGGTTATTTTTTTCTTTTCCTGGAGGTTAGGGAGATAATAAGTAAAGGGGTAAAACTGAATTTGATTTTATAAAGAAAACAGAATAGTTTTTCCAGGGGGTGGAACTGCTGCTCACAGTGTTTGCTGGCCAGTGTGACAGCCTGCAGGTCAGAGCAGCAACCAGGAGCTCCCCATGGCAGCTCCCCTTGCTGGTTGCTTTCCTCAAAGGTGGAACCAGAGGCCTCATGGAGGGGGAAGGGAGCAACAGAGACTTCACTGGAGACTTCTCATCATTCCCAGCCCCAGATGTGAGATTTTTCTGTTGTTTCTCTGTTCCCTTGTGCTCCTTTGAGCCCATGATCAGTCACGCCTGTCGTGACCCTTCCCACAAAGGACACACTCAACCACAGTGGCTGTGAGTTTGCTTTCCTCAACAGTAGCTACAGTCGTACCACGTGGACCTATTCCATGTGACAGTATTCTGCAAGTACAGCCAGAGCAGCCGTGTGGGTGAAATCACAGTCACAGGGTTCTTCACATTGGAAGAGACCTTTAAGACCACCGAGTGCCCCCGTGGAGCAGTGGCTGTGCATTTCTGCCAGCCATGGCTCTGCTGCAGCAGCCCCTTGGCCCTTCCACACAACCCCCCTTTCAATGACTGCCTTTTTTTAGCTTGTTTTAAAGTGTCTAGACTCCCAGGCAGTCAGTTGTTTGGGGTCTTCATGGAATAGCATCCTACAGGGGTTGCCAAATAGTAGGGCAAGAGTTGGTGACCAGGCCCTTCCTCACCCCTCAGGTTCCTCTTTGTAGATGAGGAACTCTCTTCCCAACAGAGAAGGGAACCAGCTCTGCTCAGCTCCACAAAATGCTCCTGGCCAAAAAAAGGGAGGGGGAAAATCTAAGTCATCCTGGGTAAAGTTTTAATTTTTCTTTATTTTTTTTTTAACTTCCTTCAGTATTTGTAGTGTTTTCCATCTCAGATACCACGTTCCAGTAAACACCCTTTTGTTTTCAGTGGCACCCTTTGTGAGTACTAAATTCAGAGAGACTCTGTCACTGCCCAACAGACTTTAAAAACCCTTCAACAGGATTAAAACTTGTAAGGAGCAGATTTATTGTTCTCTGAGCCCTTTCCCTGTGGGTGGCTCAGGCAGGAGAATAAATTGGGTTCCTCTGCTGTGGGTCAGTCCAAGAGCAGAGCCCTCAAGGGGCAGCAGCCTTGAAGGAGAGTTTGTCCCCGTGGCTGCAACTTGCCAGCTATGGAGAGATGTTGGCAGTGGCAGAGTCCTGGTCTGGCTGCAGGGAATCACAGGGAAAGCTTCTTCTCACCCTGGGAAGGTACCTGTGCCTCCAGCCGGGGCTACAGCATTCTTGGGCTTTCATAAAAAAACAAAAATGAAACAAAAAAAAGAGAAAAAGGAAACAGGCAGATGTGGTGGTGGTTACGCAACGCTCCGGCTGTTGGGGGGGTTGTTGTGGGATACCAGTGTTCCCATCCACCCGTTGTGCAACTCCCTTTCTAAGGCCATCAAAGGGGCAGGCGACGACGTTGGAGAAAGGGCTGGAACAAAGGTTCCTGCTGGAGCTTGGGAGAGGGCAGCCCAGGGCAGAGACAGCTCCCAGGGCCAGGCTGAGGTCCTGCCAGGGCACCCCCAGAGACCTCGCCGCAGAGGGTGCTCGAGGGGCTCCCCCTTTCTGGGGGCTTCTTGAGGAGCTGGAGCCAGCCAGCCTTACGCTGGTTTTGCCCATGCTTGGGAAGCTTCTTCCCAGTTTACAGGGTCCAAACTGGAACTGGGCTGGGGGCCGGGGGTGTGTGAGGTGCTGCTGGGGGGCCAAGCACTTGGGAAATGTGGCTGGGGTTGGGTTGCCCCTAAGGAACCGATGTCCAGAGGATTGTTTCTTTGCTTTCAGCCCCGTTCCACGTGTAGAGAAAAGGGGTGTTGCTTCCTCCAGCTCTTGAAGTGTCAATGAGGACAAAACATATTTTTTTAATTAATGAATTCCTTTTAAAATAACCTAAAAGAGACTTTATATCTACACCTAAAAGTTGTTCCCGCGGGGTGACGTTCGTCTCGGCGTGGGGGCTCTGCAAGCCCAGCCCAGCCAGTGGGATGTGCTGCTCCAGGGCTGGCTGCAGCTCCCACGCTGGGACAAACCTCACATTTTGGGGAAAAAAAAGCCTTATTTGTTCACAGGACAGGGCGAGGTCCGTGTCCCACTGTCATCCTTGCAAAGGAAGAATTTGAAGTGGTACCCAGACCTTGCACTGGCTCTGCTGAACAAGAGGGGGGGGGAAATTCACTTCTAGTGAACAATCTGCCTTGTCCGAGATAAATTTCTTCTAAAGTTTGTATTTTTGTTGCTTTTTTTCTTTTTTTTTTTAAAAAAAAATGGAAAAAAGGATCTTGACCGACAGAAGAAAATCTAAATCTGATTTACAATTTTGTTATATTTGGTTGCTTTAAAAAACACTTGACTAATTTAACTGTTGCTGTAGATGACATTCTATTTATTTCAAGGGGTAAATATCTTTTAGTCTTAATACTTCTCCAGTGAGCGCTGTCTATTGACGTTTGTGTTCCTGTCAGCAACGGGCCGAGTGCTGGGCAGCCAGTAGTGACTGAGTCAAATTGCCTTGTAAAACAAGTTGTCTCTTGCAATGTGTTTTTTTTTTTTGTAGTATTTCATGATTCTTTTACGTCCGTGGTTAACAAATCTTTTAAATGTTTGGGTTGTTCTATGTTTTTTGGGTTATTGTTTTGTTTTTTTAACAAAGAAAGCTGAATTACAACTCTCTCGTTGCTCGTTTTTGCCTCTAAAAGTTTTATTTTGTTCCAAGATCACCTCGTTCACTCCACATCCACCAGCCTCTGAGCCCTGGGTTTCCAAGTGTGCCTCGTGCAGATGGGTCTGGAAGTGCTGCCAAGTGATGGTGGCATCTGTTCCTTCATCACAGGTCCACGGTTGGTTTCTCCAGTCATGAGGTTGTTCAGGCTCCAGGGACACCTTATTGCAGCCTCCCAGTATCTGAAGGGGGCCTGCAAGAAAGCTGGGCAGGGACTTTCTACAAGGGCTTGTAGTGATAGGACACAGGGCAATGGTTCTAAACTCAAGCAGGGGAGGTTTAGATTAGACATTAAGAAGTTCTTTACTCTGAGAGTGGTGAAACACTGGCACAGGCTGCCCAGAGAGGTGGTGGAGGCCCCATCCCTGGAGACGTTCAAGCTCAGGCTTGATGGAGCTCTGAGCAACCTGCTCTGGTTGAGGATGTCCAAAGAGGTGCAGAAATGAGAGTGCAGCCACGAGGTCAAGGTGTGTGACAAGGGGCACGGAGACTCCAGCACAGCATTGGAGACTCTTAGGGGAGGAATTACACTAATCTAAGAAAAACATCCCTACGAGCCAGCACGGCTCAGGAGCAGAGGAGCCTGTGCCATCAGTGATTTAAAAGGGACCATTGAGAAAGTGACAGCTGTGGCCAAAGAAGGAAAACAGAGGAGAGGATAAACTCTGGCAGATTGAACGTGAAACCTCAACGGGACAAGTCAATGGTACATGCACAAGTGGTGGAAGGAGGAGAGGGTTGGGAGGCCTGTGGGAGGACACGGTGGGCCCCATGCTGGGGCTCTCCAAGGAACTCTAGCAGAGAGATGAGGTGGTAGCACAGGAATCAAGTGAGATATTTGCATCCGTGTTTGCTACGGGCGTGCTTGGAGAAGCTCCCGTGCTTGGAGCCCTTCTTCACAGGGAACTGCTGCCAGATAAAGCATTGTGTTTCAGAGCAAAGCTCCAGCTCTGGGATTCAGAGGTTTCCAAGAGCTGTGAAGGGTCCCAGATCAGATGAAGTGCTACCAGCAGGCGTGTGCAACCCCCCACACAACGCAGGAGCGATGCCCGTGGTGTGGGAGGTGGGAAATGGGATAGAGGTAAAGCTCAAGGGTCCAGGAGTTGCCCAGACTGGTTGCAAGAATCTGTTGTAGAGGATACCGTGAGCAGAGGTGGAGAAGAGCATGGTGGGGAGAAGCACACAGCTTTCATCCAGGGAGGTCAGTCCTCAGCAGGCCACCCCCAGCACCTTGTGTCCTGGGGTTTTCAGCAGGCTCAGGTCTCACGGGGTTTGAAAGTAGGAATTCATTTCAATGAAAATTGTTTGGGAGAGTGAAAACACTGGCAAAAGCAGTTAATAGTGGAGGGAGGTGGTTTGCAGAGCTCGTGTGTGGGTCTTCTCTTGGTTCAGGCCAGTCCAACACACAAGATCTGGAAAAAGAGACAGAGAGGGATGGCAAAACCTCCTGGGGAACGAGCATTTTTCAGCCTCATCAAATACAAAGTTGGTTGCACCGAGGGAGCTCTGGACAGGGCAATAAAACTGCAGACAAGGAGAGTGTCAGGATGTGCCTGTCCTCAGCTGGTCTGGTCACCCCACCAGGGCTGGGGACTGTGGGGTGGGGAGCAGGAGGGGACTTGGGCTCGCTGTTGCAAGAGCTCAGGCAGAGAGCCCAAAACAAAGGCAGGAAGTGTTTTTTTTTTGCACAGGGCAGCATTAATCATGCGCTCAGTGTCAGGGGATGTTGTTGAGACGACGTTTTCTGTGTGCATTGAAGTTCAAACAGAGCTCAGACAAAAGGGTTTGTTATGAACTGCAGGAGCTCTGGTGCAAGGCTCTGCCTCAAGGAGCCTAAGGCCAAGTCCGAGGCTAGAAGGACAAACCTGGGGAGAGGTCAGACCTCATGTTTCACACGGGTTTTCCCTGAAAGGTCACTACTGATGGCTGCTGGAGATGGTCCTTTGGCCATGCGTTGACTCTTGGTTCACCTCAAGTTGTCCTTTCCTTGGTGCCACCCCAGCAGCCATGCCTCCACGCCCAGAGGAGAACATCAATTCATCCCCCGTGGCAGAAGATGCCCCACGGTGGTAGAGGAAGCTTCATGCTGGGCTTTGCCCAGGAAGGACTTGCTGCGTGGGAGCCACACGTGGACCCAGCGTGGTCACCAGGCAGCACCAGGCTGTCTAGACACATCTTCTCAGCTTCAGTCTTGTGGCTGCTGGTCCTTCGTCCTGACGGCTGGAGGCTGCAGTGGTGATGGGAGGGGGCAGGTGTGGGAACGGGGCCCTTCTGGGGGACACAGGGGCAGGGAGACTGACGTTTTTCCACCCTCAGACCAAAACCAGGGTGTTTTTCTCCCCAAACCCAGGAGCACCTGTGTTTGAGCGGCCCAGAGAGTGGCACAGGGGTCTACCCAAAGCAGGGTGAGGGGCAGCAGGTAGAAAGGTCTCTGCAAACTGGAGGCAAGCCCAGCAAAAAGCAATAAACCCTGTTGTTTATTTGGAGATTTGCGTAAAAAGATGAAAGGCACTCAATATGTTTGGGTTGGGAAGAAGCCACTGAGGGTGGGGAGTGACATGGGCTGGGAACTGCTTCAAGGGTGCAAACACAAACGAAAGCAAGGAGCTGACAAGGAATTGTGGACAGAACTAATCAGGAGATCCTCGGAGGCAGAGAAATTAATACCCCAGAACCAAGATACAGGGATGAGGAAATTTAAGAAAAGGAGAATTGATGCTGACAAACTTCCTCCCAGCAAAATACACCCGACAGCAAAACTGTCCCCTTAATACTGAAACAATGGAAGTTGTGCTTGGAAGGTTTAGGGTTTTTATATTTAAAAGGAGTTGTTAATATCTCACCTGTTGTAAAATGCCTTGAAATAAAGGTATCTCTTCAGAACATGCCAGCCTGTCCTGATTTTGCTGGAGACCTGGTTAAAGTGGCAGAGTTCAGTGACACTGCATCACAGAAGGATGGATGTCCCCTTGAAACCAGACCTTGAAATGTAACAGAGGGTTTTTACAGATACCTATGAGGTTTTGTTTCCCCTGCTTATTTACTGAATGTGAACGTTTTCTGCCCCTCTCAGACTCCATCCCCTCACTGGGGATGGATGGCAGAGGAGATGGTGGTGCAGCTGGAGGGGACCTGGAAATCTGGGCTCTCCTGCAGCCCAGCACCACGGTGCCTCGGCTTCCCCAGCTGTGAAGGATCTTGCCCACCTGCTAAGGAGAGACTAAAAGCTCTGTCTGAATCAGGTAGGGCTAAAAAGTGCTGGAAATTCCCCTGGTCTTCATCCAAGCTGCACAACGTGAAAGACAAATCCACGCTGGCATCTCTACATCAAATTAGAGACCAGGGAAGTAAGAAATGACAATTCTTCTTGCCTGAGCTCTCTTTCCTAATTTAACAAACTTGTCCTTCAGACACTGTCCCTCTGGGGCCACCTTTGCCAGGCATGTGGTGTTCACATGAGAGCTCTGCCAGCACCTTGTCCCCAAAAGTCAGCCTGCAGTCAAGGTTCACTGGAGCAGAAAATGTACCTGTTGCTTTGTGGTGTTAAATGCACACCTCGGGGAGCTGCTCCTGGGGCCTGGGTCAGCTGGAAGCACTTTCAGCACCCTCCACTCACCCACCCTGTGCTCCAGAGCTGTGGCAGCCTGGGCTGGATGGAGCTGGCGAGGTGCTGAGCAGCAGCAGGATGCTGAGGGACAGTGCCTGAGACAACAGAAACGGGCAGGATGACAGATTTGGTAAGAAAAACAATTCCTTTTATTGTATTAAGATCTCTTTCCAACACCTCCTTTAGGAACTGATCCCCTGCCTCCCTTTTGCAGCCAGGGCAATAAGCAGGAAATGATCCAGCTCGGGATCCTCTCGAGCTCTCCCAGCCCCTCTGCATGGCTCAGCATTGCATGGCACAATTCAAAGCAAGCTTCGAGCAGGGTATCATCAAAAACCTCTTCACACTTCTGGAAATGAGGTACTGTCTGTCACGGCGTGGAGTTATGAATCTCGTGGCCTCCAGAGCAGTCAACAGTATTATCACAAAAATGAGTAATAAAAATAAAAGGCACAGAGCTTTGTGCACACCAAGTGCCACAAGCAAACTGGAAGGACGTGGCAATATGCCTGTACAAACCCAAAAAGCACAACTACAAGGTGGGAACATGAGTGTACTGTCCACTTTGGACCAGTTTTCTGGCTGGTTTGGTCTCCAGGAGCCTGGCTCCAGATTCCAGTGAGGTCATTGCTGCTCTAACTCTCCCAGGAAAAGCCCAGCCCCTCCCCTCTTCTCCCAGAGCAGCTCCTCACCTTGTGTAACCACTGCGTGCAGCAGAGCTGGTCCCACCAGCCTTCGGCTTTGCAGAGCTCCCAAATCAGGTCTGGGCATCTCAGGTAGTTGGGAGGTTTTGTGGTGTAAGGAGCTGCCTGGAGGTGCTGGTGCATGTTAGCTCTGAGAGCAGCTCCTGCAAAGACACCAGACCATTAAAAGAAAGAAAAAAAAATGCCTGTCTGGAGGGGATGTGTTACCTCTGCCAGGAGGAGGGCGGGTGGTGAAGCTCCTGCTCAGAAACAGGGACAAAAGCCCTGCCTGCCTCCCTGGGATAAAGAATATGCAAAAGATATTTGGGCCTGCGAGGACTTGAAATGAGGTTGCTGCTGGCCCTGGCTTACACAAAGCAAAAGTCAGCACACCAATTGCCCAAAGATAATAATAACAATAGTACATGTCATCTGCCTACAGCCAGTCTTGAGAAAATCAAGCTGAACGTTCTGGGCTTGTACCAACAGCAGCTGGGGAAGCAGTTGTGTGGCCAGAGGGAGAGCTGGCCAGGCAAAGGCAGAGAATCGTGGAACCACAGACTGGTTTGGGTGGGAAGGGACCTCTCAAGGTCACCTAGTCCCACCCCCCTGCAGGGTGCAGAGACATCCCCAACTAGAGCAGGTTGCTCAGAGCATCACCCAACCTCACCTGGAATGGTTCCAGGGATGGGGCAGCGACCACCTCTCTGGGCAGCCTGGGCCAAGGGCTCTAGACAGAGTGGTCACTGGGGAGAGCAGGGACCTCAGAAAGCAGCCAGACAGAGAGCTCTGGCCTGAGGAGCTGCTAATTGGACAGTCCTTCCTCAGCTAGAGACAATAATTGCTTCAGAATCAAAAAGCTGTTCCTAGAGGAAAGCCATTTAAAGCCCCAACAACCCCAGCACAGATCAGACCCCCTGGGTAACCACAAATTACTATGGCAGGTCACTTTTTTTTCCTTTAAAAGAAACATTTGGGGATGGAAAAATCCTTTTGTCACTTGTTTACATTTGTTTTCTTCATATACCTCTAATATTTTCTAGAAAAAGCCAGAAGCTTGGCATTGCCTCGTTAGAAAGCTTGTGAGCCTCAGACCTCTCCAGCTTGTCTTTGGTTTCCATGTTTAATTAAAATGAATACTTTAAATTAAAACATAGAAAAAATAAGGATAAATAGTCTTTTTTTTCTCTAGTAGCCCATGGAGGTTCTGAGCAGATGCTGTCACTGCTGAGCAAAGGTTAAAGGGGTTTTGTCTGTTGTATCCCTTAAATCAAATTTCAGAGAACCTCCTGCACCCAGCTCCAAACTGTCATAGGCAGGGACACCTTATGATGGGGGGGTTGGGCTAGATGACCTTTAGAGGTCCCTTCCAGCCCAGAATTTGGAAAAAGGGATCCTGATCCTGCATTAGATCAGAGAGCAAAAGGCCCGTTGGGGAAAGCTGCAGGCAGAGGAGCTGGGAACCCTCCCCTGGGCAAATAACCCCAAAGGGGTGGCAGAAGAATTGGGCCACAGCCTTCCATGGTTTGCAGCCCCTTGGGACACGAAGGGCTCTGGATACTGCTGCCCAACCCAAACTCCTTGCCCCACTGGGGTGAAGCTCCCTGGGTGCTCAGGTGGATGGAGTCCCCACGCAGAGCTGAGGGACTTGCCCCAGCTGCTGTGGGGGATGTTCCCCTCGTGGTCTTGGGTGTGGGCTGTGCTCAGCTCCCTGCCTCTGCCCAGCAGCCTGCTCCAGCCCCACTGGCCTCCAGGTGCACTGGAGAAAGCTGAGGGATTTGGTAGGAATGAGGAACCTCAGCACCAGCCCATGCCTGCCCCCAGCTGAGCCCTTCACCAGGCAAGTCTGTGCCTGGGGAGAGCTGCCAGCCCCTCCTGGGAGCTGCTCTGGAGCTCAGAGCTCACCAGGTCACCTTGCTGTGTGTCTGACACAGAATCATAACCTTGTTTTGGCTGGAAGAGACCTTTCAGATCACCAAGTCCAGCACTGCCAGGTCACCATGAAACCATGTCCCTCAGCACCACATCTCCACGGCTTGGAAACCCCTCCAGGGGTGGGGACTCCACCACTGCCCTGGGCAGCCTGGCACAGCCCTGGGCAACCCTCAAGGG
>NW_008602304.1:0-7943 GCF_000691845.1 Merops nubicus | reverse complement strand
AGGTCTCCCCTGAGCCTCCTTTGCTCCAGGCTCAGCACCCCCAGCTCCCTCAGCTGCTCCTCCCCACACTTGGGCTCTAGACCCTTCCCAAGAAGCTCCGTTGCTCTTCTCTGGCCACACTCCAGCCCCTCAAGGTCCTTCTTGGAGTGAGGGGCCCAAAACTGACCCCAGGATTCGAGGTGTGGCCTCCCAGTGCCCAGTCCAGAGGCCAAATCACTTCCCTAGTCCTGCTGGGCACCCTATTTCTAACGTACCAATTCCCCTGGCCACGAAGCTGTAGCACAGCTCGTGTGAGCTAAGAGCTCTCTGCAGAAGAAATCACCTTCCTGGGACTCTCCACCCTCTGTCCCACGCCAGCTGGGTGGTGCAGAAGGACTCACTGCCCTGTGTGAGCTGCACAGCATCTTTACTTCATGGTGTTTTGAAACATCCCTACTCTTTTTCCTGGACCAGCTTCCCCCAGTGCCACCAGTGAGCAGGAGGGGCCAGTCCCTGAGGAGGGAAAGGGGCAGCTGGTGTTGCACAAATGCATCCCCTGTGTCCTCCTCTCCCTGGAGCCTGTCCTGGTCTCCCACTTTTACCTGGAGAGCAGGGAAGGGCGATTGTAGGAAATCAGAGCTGGGGAGTATATCCCACCAGTCCTGTGTGGACAGCCTGGCCAAGAGGAATAGCATCAGAATGGGCATCCTGAAGCCCACCAGACCCAGGAACTCATCACAACCCTGCTCCCTCCTTTCTGTGGTTGGGTTGCTTCTCACCTCGGTCCCAAAAATGTGACAGTTTGCCTTGTGGGAGAGCGTGGAGCTGGCCCAAGAGTCAACAGCCACCATAGAAACCCCACTGAGATTCCTGCTCCTTGCTAGGCAGAGATGCAGACCTGGCAGCAGGGAGCTGAGCAAATATTGGCCTTCAGATGGGACCTAATTCCCATCTGCCTCGTCAGCAGGGTGGATCATGTGTGTTGTGTCAGGCTGCTCTTCACATGGCTGGCTTTGTGAGGGAGCTGTGCTTTCCACTCAGAAGAAAGCCCACTGGGAGGTATCACCAGGATCTCAGGTTTGCCTTCCAGGGTGACTCTTTCTGTTCTAGAAAGAGAAATGGCATCACAGGTCAGGAAACCAAGATGGTTATTTCCAAGAGTTAATGTTACAGTGACAGCAAAACTGTTAACAGATGTTATTTTCACAGGGATTGCAGCTTGAGCTTAAAATGAAACTTTTTCTTTAGAAAATGAGCCAGTGATGGACAGAGAGATAGGGGGTAAGTGCCTATTACATCATGTCTGCAAAAACACCCTGCAACATGTTCAGAAGTGGATGTGATGTCATCTTTTAAAAGCTAAGTCCTCCCAATTACTGGGGTTTCAATCTCTCCAAGCAGTCAGTGCAGAACAGCATGGTGAGGAGGTGGTGGGATTTGGAGATGACACATGGTCATTCTGCTGGAAGGAAAAAAAAATGAAGTTTTATCTACATTTCATAGCCCCTAAATTTCTAACCATCCCCTAGAGGGCCTGCTGAGGTTTTGGGGGTTCAGAGGGAAGAATGAGAAAGAAGCAGCTCGATGTAACTGTGACCATGGAGCACGTGGCTCCCAGGTCTCCTGCTCCATGCACGTTTCCTCACACCCAACAACCATCTGTCCCCACCACCAGGATCACACCAAAGTGCAGAGCCCACAAAGGGTAATGCTTTAGGAGAAATGCTCTCTCCAAACGTGCCTTTTAAGCCACTGAGAATGAACAAATATTTTCTTTTCTTTTGCAAAACCCATAAGGAATCTTGCCAGGGTCAACGTTTCCTGAGGGTAAATGTTTAGCATGATAAGGGATGTATGGAGCTATCTGTACCAAGGGGCTACCAAAACCAGACTGAGCTGGAGCAGAACACACCAAATCCCTCAGGGGTGCATTGCTCTGACTGGTGAAGCCTTGTCAGAGCCAGGTGCCAGCAGCAGGTAGGGCAGTGAGGGGATAATCTGACCCCCAGAGCTGTTACAGCACTACCAGGAAAAGCAAGTGCCAACCAGCTGTGGAAAAACCTACTCACCCATCAGGGCAGCCTCGGGTGGCTCTTTGCTAAGATAAAGCAGAATTAATTTCATCAGTGCTGCTGCTCTCAGGGCTGAGGCTGGTACAGATCAAACACTAAGGGGCAGTCCCTGTCCTCTGCCTCCTCAGCTGTGAAAAAATCTAAAAGCTGGGCACGGGAGAACAATGAGAACAATCCAGGTCCTCTCTTGCCACAGGGCAGGTTGACTCACTCCAACCATTTTTAGCCACCCGTGGCCTCACAAGGGTCTTAAACATGTCTTAAAAAACTTCACAGCCACCTCAGACAGTCTCTTCTCACTTCTCACTCACCTGGCAGTCAGGAAGTTTTCTCTAATGTCTAAATTAAGCCTTTCTCTGATAATATATAAGCCAATCTCCTCACCTTCCCTGGCATGAGATTACTCCAAGGTCTCCCCCCTTGTGAGCAAGTTGGGTGGGCCACCAAGCCCAGGCAGAGGAGCTGCCTTATGAACTGAGGGAGGAAAATCAGTGCTGGAGAGCACTTGAATGAGAGCATTCCATCCAGCCTGGTGAGCTCAACAGAAGCCAGGTGAGATTCCAGACCCTGTTCTGCCTCAGCTGGGGCATCATCTCCCCCCAGTGCTCCTTCTCTGTTAAAGTGAAACACTCCCCTCCTCTAAAATACCCTGGGATCCTTCGATGAAGGGATTTGTAATGGGAAGTGAGTGGTGGGCAGGTGTTAACCCTAAAACAGGACCAATAAGGTGTCCAGGAGGAAGCAGCCCCTGCAAAGCCCCCACCCCACACCAGCTCTGGAGTATCCCAGCAACCAGGCGTGGGCTGGGCAGGCACCTCCCGGCAGAAGGAGTCTCCTCGGGGGAAATGAACGTGCTTGGACTTGCTCTCAGGCAAGCAAAACCACCAGATTCCTCCTGAGCCTCTGCTGGAACAGCTGCCTCTGTCCCCTGATTCCTGAGGATTGAAGGAAAGGGAGGCTCTCCCCGAATCAAAGCTGGAGAAACCGAAATACAGGGAATTTCTTCATCTGAACCACCTCTGCTCACCTGAGTGCCTGGTGCAGGTTTTCTCCCGGCATCCTGAAGCCTGGCCCTGCCCTTGGGGATCCCCTTCCCAGCAGCAAGAGCTCCGCAGCCCTGCAGATGATGCAACGTCTCGGCGATTCTTGCAGCATGGTTGGTGCTCAGGGCCCTTCTCTGCAGAGGAGCTGACATCTGGTGGGACACCAAAGCCACTGCAAGTCTTACCACATCCCAGCCTGGGTTGCATCAGACTTAGAATTGGAATAATGGGGAGGAAAAAATAGCCCCGTACATAAGGGCAGGGGATTTTAAGGTATTTTTGGCTGCTCCCCTGTCAGAACTCACTCCTCACCCCAGGCTTGCTGGGCTTTCCTTTTACTTACTTCTTTTCTACCTGGTTCACCCAATTATTTATACTTCTTAGAATTGGTAAAGTGTATTCAAAGATACCCAGGGTGCTGTGAATGGGGCTGAGCCCCAAATTGTGCACTGGGAACCAGACTCTCTACAAACCCCTGACCACAGGAGGTGAGCCAGGGACCTGTGCAAGGCCACTGGCATTTCAGGGGTGAGCTGCTGTGTCCCCTTGGCACAGAAACGAGTGGGAAAAGGTCTAAACAAGCTCATAAAAAAAATTGGAATAGAGCAAAACAAGCCTGAGGATGGGTAAGGAAAAAGTTTCAGCTGGTAGCAGGCAGCTTCTATCCCTAATACCCTGAGCCCTCCTGCCTTACACACGGGAGATTAAGCAGCTCTAAAGAAGCTTAGGTAGCCTAATTAATGGGCCACTAGCCTAATTAATGAAGATCCAGGACAGACATAAAGGCAGTCTAAGATTTCTGCTTTCTCATTGCCTTCCTGGGAACTGGCACACTGGCTGGGGCAGATTGACAGGGGCCAATGTCACAGAAAGATGTGACAATAGTTGCACAGAGATTTTTTTTTTTGTGCAGCTGCTGGAACGTTTTAATGCTGGAGCATTTTCATCAGGAGCAGTTCCAAGGCTGGGCTGGTAGATACTGCCCAGCTCAGAGACACCACGGGCACCCTGCACACTCAAAATGCCACCATCAGAGCTGCTCTGATGAATCCTAGAATCATTTGGACTGGAAAATACCTTTAGGATCATGGAGTCCAACCATCCCCCAGCACTGCCAGGTCCCCACTGCCCCGTGTCCCTCACACCACATCTCCACAGCTTGGAAACCCCTCCAGGGGTGGGGACTCCACCACTGCCCTGGGCAGCCTGGCACAGCCCTGGACAATTCTGGAGGGAAAGAAATTGTTCCTCAGCTCCAACATCAACCTCCAGCCTCCTGTCAGGAGCTGTGCAGAGCCAGAAGGTCTCCCCTGAGCCTCCTTTGCTCCAGGCTCAGCACCCCCAGCTCCCTCAGCTGCTCCTCCCCACACTTGGGGCTCTAGACCCTTCCCCAGCAGCTTCGTTGCCCTTCTCTGGCCACGCTCCAGCCCCTCAAGGCCCTTCTTGGAGGGAGGGACCAAAATCTGAACCCAATATTGAGGTGTGTCCTCACCAGTGCCAAGTACAGAGGTGTAAACATAGTACAGAAGTACAATTATGAAAGAGTAGAGGCAGAGAACAGTCCCTGCAGCTATCCACGAGGTCTGAAGAAGGGCAGGCACAAGAAGGCAGTGACACGTGCAGAGCAATTCGGCTGCTCCACGAGGAAGTTTGCAGAGGCTGACTTGAATAGCACGAAATCATTAGTTCCTCCCAAAGTCCTGTTCTCCTGAGCTCACTCCTACACTTGTGCACACGCGCGTGTGCTTGGGCTAAGTTAGCAAACCCTTTCTTTGAAAATAACCTGTGGATTCTGGTGCTTATCAGCGTGCTGGTAAATTGGAAAGAGATATTCAGTAAACAGTGGGAACAGACTTTTCTCACGTGGCAGTTGCTCCTGAAATAATTCAGGAGTCTTGTGGTGCTTGCTGGAGGAGAAGGTGTGTGCCCCACACAGAGGATCCCTTGGCAGTACCTCGAGCAATCTCCCACCAATGAGCCTGGCATGATGCTGAGGAGTGAAACGCTGCAGCAGGGAACACGTGGTGACATTTCCAGCTCTCTTTTCTGTACATTAACTGTACACATCCATGCTTCTCTTTTCTGTCCATAACTGGAGCTTCCATCTGCCTCATTACTGGTACTGATGCTAATAACGCTATCACATCACAGTGCTAGAACCTCATCCAGAGGTGCCTCGTTATTAACCATCAGAAATGTGAATTTCTAAACCCCTCTGCCTTGCTTTTGAACACTATCGTTGCAGTTTTCTTTTCAAAAGTGCAGAAAACCCAACAAAGTTCCTCTGGGGTGGCAGAAGTAAGCACTGCCATAGATTTGCTGGGAATCTGTGGCTTCAAGTGTGACAATTTGCTGATGGATTTAGAGAGATGCCCCTTGGGATGGGCACATGCCCTTCCTTGACCCTCAGATAAGTGACTTTAAAATGTTGTTACCAGAGCCTATGGGGGCATTTTGGGGTGATTTTGGTGATTTCTTTTCCCTGCTTCACAGGTGCAGAGGAGGAAAATTGCAGCCTGAGCCTGGAGGAGATGAACAGACCTGGGTTTTGACTTGCCACCACGAAGCCTGCCTGCATGAGTTATACACCACAGAGCATTTACAGATATTTTTTTTCCTGGGCATCCTGATGTGTTCCCAGGCATTTGGAGCCCTCAGCCTGCTGAATCCAGCTGTCCCTTCTCCCAAAAAAACTTCCAAAATCTTCTCCAGCAAGCTGGTGTTCCCGGGAGTTACACTGACATGATTTTGTGTTCTGTTGCAGTGCTCTCCTCTCTCTCCACAGATCTACACCCCAAGCCCATCGTGGTGGATCCTACCAGCACGGTTGAAGCTGTCCCCACTCAGCAGCCCCACAGTTGTCTCTGTTTGCAGGGCTTATCTTCCTTCTCATCTTTCTATACAGACAGGGTCAGAATAGTCTAAGGCACCAGCTCTCCCTACAACTGCAATGCATTTTTGGTTGACTTAGTTACTGTGCTGTCAGCATGTCCTCCTGATTAATCTTTGTCATTAATTCCTTCCTTGCTACTGGCTTCAGAAAGCATTAACAAGGGAAAAATAAATCAAGTGTTAGAGTACAAAGAAGACTTGTGGGAAAGAGCTTTTGAGTCTTTTCTGAAGCTTTCATGCCTGTTATTCTTTACTTTGCTGATGCAGCTGGATTTACCATCCTGTTGAACGAGCATATTCCAGACTATAAAAAAAAAATAACAAAGTAAACCCACATGCTCTTTGTATAGGTCAGAACTGGAGTTGGGCTGCCAGACATAACAGCACAGGCCAACTTCAGAGCAGTAGAACGAAATGTGCAAGCACAGGCAGAGTGGAGCTTATGCTGTGTTCCTCAAAACAAAGAGGAAACAAAACCTGAGACATAACAGAGAGAGTGTGAGGATGTGTGTGCGTGGGAGCACGTGAGAGTGCAATCTGGGAGCACACATCTGTCTGCCAGCTGCGTGAAGAAGTCTGTGGGAAGGGGTAGGAGTACATCCGAGCACGTTGTGGGGGAACCTGGAGTGGCCTTTCCCTCTCAGGGTGATGGGAGCCTGTGAAAAGAGCTCACCTAAGTCACTTTTGGAGTCTTAAATTCGTGTTTTGGGGCATTTGTGCTCTCATGTCACAGTCTTCACTCTCGTGTGTACAGTCAAAGTGTCCATTGGGTCCTTTCGAGGAAGATACAACTCTTAAGTTACCAACACTGCTACAGCAGGATTTCTCCTCGTGATGGAGCAGGGGTGTATTTATCCCTGGGAAGTTCATGCCCTGTTTCATGCTTATATTGTGCTTTGTATTTTCAAAGCATAGTGCAAAGTTTTCTTTGTCCTTTCATCCTCTTTTCTCACAAAACCCATGAGAAACTAGACTATATAGTTCAAGAGATCAGAGGACTCAACTCACACCAAGAATGTTCTACCCCATGCAGTTCCCCATGTGGTGGCGAGCTCCAAATGACCCTGAACATCCGAAACCACACTCAGGAATATGGAAAATAAAGTTTTGAGAAGGCAGTTCAAGCTCACAGAAATGAGGATTTCTGCACGCTCAGTTATGGAAATAACCACAAACGATGCAGTGGAGTGCAGGAGGGAAGAGTCTCCTTGCTCCACCAGTAAAACGATGCCTGGTGAAGACTTCAAGAGAGGGTTTCACAAAGATGCAGGGGTTTTGTGGAATTCAGTGAAAAGTAGAGTAATTGTACACTTTCCCCAGGAGCAAGAAACAATCACAGAGGTAATTTTGAAGCGCAGAGGGAGGAAAGGAACCTCACAGCTCGAAGATGTACTTGAACTCATATTTACAGTGTACACTCTGGTTAGGTGTTCTTCCAGAAATTTCACCCGAGCTCAGCTTCAGGGTGAAACACCATGTGAAAAAACAGATCCTCGTTATTCCTTCCCTATCATTAAGGGAAAAAAGCAGCTGCCTGGCATCACCCCGCAGCGCCTGCTCTTTCTGTCGGCCCTCCAACACCTCACATCTCTCAGTCTGCCCCTGACAAAGCCCATTTCCAAAATTCTGCACACAAAAATGAAAACACTTGCACAGTGCCCCAATCTCCAGGGTACTGAGCCCGTGGCTCCCTTTTATTTGTACGCTGGGCTTTCCCCGGGCCTGCCTCACACCTACCGGGTCACCCCCAGGCCCCTCGCTTCAACGGGAGGGGCCATTTTGTGTGAGGGCAGCGGGGCCATTTTGTGGGTTCAATGGGCTCTTCAGGGCAGGGATAAACAGGGACGTGCGTCCGGGGGAGTCGGGACTAGGAGGGTGGGTGGCAGGCGGCGTGCGGAGCCGCCTGAAGGCCTCTCCCAAGCCCAGCGGAGCTCGCACGACCGGGCGAGGGCAGCCG